>NC_141876.1:32500-132500 GCF_056163025.1 Triticum urartu | reverse complement strand
ATCTAATTGTATTTTTTTCTAGAATGGATTTCTTATGTGGAATACTAATGGATAGGGCTTCGTTGCTAAGTGCTACAAGATCTAGTGCACTGGAACTCGTGGTTATGGACCCGAATCCTTTAGTATGGAACATTGTCTTTTCCAAGTAAAAACCCCTAGTATATGAAAGAATGAAAAGGTGCTTTCGTTCTTGTGGAATAAGAAGCCCTCGTACCTTAATGAAAGGAAAATCGTAATTTTTCGTTAGGTATTTGACCAAATAGGATCGTCCAGTTCCTACAGAACCTATCACTAAAATACCCGATAGGGCTAAGCGGAACGAAAAGGGTTTTCCATGAGATGGTAAATGAAAACGATTAGTCCCACACGAGGTTTGGGAATAAGTGATTGTCTGATAATGAGCAAGGAATATACGTCTTTCTGCTAAAGAGGATCTATTAAACTCATAATTCATTAGATCCTTGTTATCAATGCCAACTAGGTATCATAAGTAAATGGATCCCGGTTGTTCAATCCTTTGATAACCAAGGTCATTCTTTGCTAAAGAGAAATGATCACTATGAGTCAGACTCAATAGAATTGGATCCATTCCAAATAGCGAGAATTAGGATTCTTGATCCCTCTCAATCTCTCTTTCAATTCGAGGATCCAGAGAGGTGTTTTCATAGTCATCTCCGAATATTTGCCATCTCGGAATATTTTCGATTTCATTTTTCTATGATATGTCTTTCTATATGAAAATTGGTTATTTACGATGTACGATGATCCCTGTTAAGCATCCATGGCTGAATGGTTAAAGCGCCCAACTCATAATTGGTAAATTTGCGGGTTCAATTCCTGCTGGATGCACACGAACGGGAACATTCCATAAGTCTATTGGAACTGGCTCTCTATCCATGGAATCTCATCCATCATCCATACATAACGAATTGGTATGGTATATTCATACCATAACATAAGAACAATAAGAACTCGAATTCTTATCGATACTGGAACTCAGAGCATAGGAGGGAAAGTCGATTTATGGATGGAATCAAATACGCAGTATTTACAGAAAAAAGTCTTCGTTTATTGGGAAAGAATCAATATACTTTTAATGTCGAATCGGGATTCACTAAGACAGAAATAAAGCATTGGGTCGAACTCTTCTTTGGTGTTAAGGTGGTAGCTGTGAATAGCCATCGACTACCTGGAAAAGGTAGAAGAATAGGACCTATTCTGGGCCATACAATGCATTACAGACGTATGATCATTACCCTTCAACCGGGTTATTCTATTCCACTTCTAGATAGAGAAAAAAACTAAAGGAGAATACTTAATAATACGGCGAAACATTTATACAAAACACCTATCCCGAGCACACGCAAGGGAACCGTAGACAGGCAAGTGAAATCCAATCCACGAAATAATTTGATCCATGGACGGCACCGTTGTGGTAAAGGTCGTAATTCCAGAGGAATCATTACCGCAAGGCATAGAGGGGGAGGTCATAAGCGCCTATACCGTAAAATAGATTTTCGACGGAATCAAAAAGACATATCTGGTAGAATCGTAACCATAGAATACGACCCTAATCGAAATGCATACATTTGTCTCATACACTATGGGGATGGTGAGAAGAGATATATTTTACATCCCAGAGGGGCTATAATTGGAGATACTATTGTTTCTGGTACAAAAGTTCCTATATCAATGGGAAATGCCCTACCTTTGAGTGCGGTTTGAACTATTGATTTACGTAATTGGAAGTAACCAATTAGGTTTACGACGAAACCTAGAAATCGATCACTGATCCAATTTGACTACCTCTACGGGATAGACCTCAACAGAAAACTGTTGAGTAACGGCAGCAAGTGATTGAGTTCAGTAGTTCCTCATAGAAAATTATTGGCTCTAGAGATATGGTAATATGGAGAAGACAAAATTGTTTGAAGCACGCACAGAACCGGAAGCGCCCCTTGTTTCAAAGAGAGGAGGACGGGTTATTCACATTTAATTTGATGGTCAGAGGCAAATTGAAAGCTAAGCAGTGGTAATTAAGACCCCCGGGGGAAAATAGGGATGTCTCCTACGTTACCCATAATATGTGGAAGTATCGACGTAATTTCATAGAGTCATTCGATCTGAATGCTACATGAAGAACATAAGCCAGATGACGGAACGCAGAGACCTAGGATGTAGAAGATCATAACATGAGCGATTCGGCAGATCATAACACAAAAAAGACAAAAGACGAAATGCAAAAAAAAAAGAAAAAAAACATAGGCGCCACGCCCTGCGGGCCGGCCCATGAACGCGCATTGGGTGGGGAGGGGAGGTGGGTGACAAAAATGATGGGGAAAATTAGTTGAACCTAGGATTCAAACCCTGGTGTCTGCGGTGGGACAGAAAGGCTTCAGCCACTGTGCCATCACTGTGTTTCTATTATATAAGCAGTATAACCTTTATATAACAACTGAGTACGACGACGAATTTGTAAAAAACGAATCGTTCTTTAATCTCTATACCTAATATTAAATGGAGGATTGTTTCTCCAATTATTTTGGTTTACCGTGGGACCCAGATTTTATTCGTCCGTCGGACCAATCGATTTTCGTTTTCCTTCAGATTCGTTTCTGTCTCTACCTAATATTAAAGGGAGGATTAGCGAATCAACCTGTGGTTGAGATGGTTAGGTGGACAGTGGTATCCCCAATCCACCAAGGTTCAAATCCTGGTGCTCGCATTATTCCTGGATTTATTTCAGGATTTCTGGCGATGTGCTTTCAATGGGAGGAGACGTTCCCGTCGACGACGAGACGCCTATGGTAACTTCGTAAATCTCAAGATGATATGCCGGCTCAGTCTCTCGGAGGTGCTCATAAGGATAGGGTGTGCGCGTTCATAGAGATGAGTGTATGCGCGTGTATATGAGAGCTTGTGATGCTCAAAAAAAATTAAAGAGAGAATTGTTTCTCCAATTATTTTGGTTTACCGTGGGACCCAGATTTTCTTCGTCCGTCGGACCAGTCGATTTTTGTTCCTCCCGATTCGTTTCTGCCAGAAAAATCGCATGACGCAGGGAGCCGAGCCGCGATGGGCCGGCCCATTAGCGGATTTTGTGCCAACAGCTCGTGCCAGTGAAAATAGTCGAAGCCAAAAAAAATAAAGCGCCACGAGGGATCGAACACAAGAGCTCACGCTGGACGCATCATAATGCTAGCCACTGGACTAAACAAGACATTGTGTTGAAATTACATCGCCACTTATTAAAGTGAACAACCGCGCCAGATACTAAGAGCAAAGAAAATTATTTTTTTGGAAAAATTAAATATATTTTAGAACGCGAATATCTTTGCAAATTTCTAAACAATTTTTTTAGCTCGAACATTTTTTTTCAAAAAGTACAATTTTTCTCTTTTTATTTTTTTCTGCGACCTAAACATTTTTAAAACGCCTTTTGTTCGCGCAAAGGAAAAACACCTTTTGTTCCCCGCTAAAGAAATACGTCTTAGGTGTCTCGCTTGGCCTCGGCCTGCGTTGTGGCCCAGTGAAACTTGCCCAAGCCAGGCTAGGCGATCAAAGTTTGTGTTCATGTGAAGGTTGTTTTGTTTTTTAAATAGTCCCAGCTTGGTTTCTTACAGATAATCCTTCCTGTTGATATACTTTTTTGAGTTTTTAGGTATGAAGGAGCTAACTTGGGAATCAATAAGCCAAGGGTAAGGAGCAACATGACAAAAAAATAAAGGAGGGAAGTTTAGTTGACACAATTGCATGTGAAACGACGTCAAACCTGACAAAGGAATGAAATAACTAGGAGAGAGAAAGAAATTAAAAGGAATCTTCCATCGCGTCTTCATGCACGAATAGCCTCAAACCTGACAAAGGAATGAAATAACTAGAAGAGAGAAAGAAATTAAAAGGAATCTTCCATCACGTCTTCATGCACGAATAGCCTCGCTTGGCCAAGTAACACCTGTCATAATGCATGAGGACTCCAACTAAGGTTTCACTATCTATTTTAACACAAACTACTTAATTTACATGGTAACATAGACATATATTAGGGTAGTGCTTTTCTCTATTATATTAGCCAGGTATAAAAACATCTTTGTTTAACGCTCTTGATCTCGCTGGACACGAAGGGGGCTCAACAATTCAGCTATTGGACCTGACCAACCTTGGTTAGTGACAACTGGTACCGTGACCACCGGTGACAAGGACGATAAAGAGGACATGCAAAAGCATGGGTCTAATGTCATATTGAAATGGAGGATGTGTACCTGAAGGTGAGGTATTAGTCATGTTTATTATGATGGCTTTAGCCATGTTCAGTGGGTAAGGCGCATGGGGGCTGTTTTCTCCCGTTGCAACGCATGGGCATATTTGCTAGTTTAACTTACGGGTGGCATTGGTGGGTAATTCTTGCCAACTTCAAGGGTATTTTTTATGACATACGATCAGGAACCCAATTTGCTTTATTATTATTAGGTATAGATATTCTCACACGAATTCAACTTTGGTGCTCACCACCGATGCATGTCTAATTTAATCGGGTCTCTCAAATCTCACAATTTTAATTTGCCCCCCACATGAATCTGGATTTTTAGTGCTCACCGCAGATGCATGTCCGATTTAATTGGGTGTCTCCCAAATCCCACAATTATAATGTGTCCCCCACATGAATCTGATTATTTTTCGAGCTCACAAATTCGGTTTTAGGGCTCACCACTTATGCATGTCTGATTTACATGGGTCTCTCAAATCCCACAATTATAACGTGTCTCGCGCATGAAACTGGTTTTTTAGTTCTCACCGCCGATTTTAAATGATCTCTCAGTCTCACAATTAATATGTCCTTATTTCAATTGTGCGCCACCAATCTCTCGATGCCGCAATTAAAGCATCCTTTTTTAACACACGATTAGACAATCTCTTATATCTCTGCTATTTTTTTATTCATTTATCAAGGGCATCATGCGTAAAACTTCAGATGTTATATAGTCGCTTTTTATTTCTCTTGAGAACCCGGAAAGTCTAGTTTGAATTAGTGTGGTCCTCTTATATCTCTACTACTCCTACTATTTTTTGTTGGGGAACGTTGCAGAAAACAAAAATTTTCCTACTCGTTTCACCAAGATCATCTAGGAGTTCATCTAGCAACGAGTCATTGGATGCATCTACATACCTTTGTAGATCGCGCACGGAAGCGTTCAAAAGAACGGTGATGATGTAGTCGTACTCGACGTGATCCAAATCACCGATGACCAAGCGCCGAACGGACGGCACCTCCGCGTTCAACACACGTACGGGACGGGAGACGTCTCCTCCTTCTTGATCCAGCAAGGGGGGAAGGAGAGGTTGATGAAGATCCAGCAGCACGACGGCGTGGTGGTGGATGCAGGGCGTCACAGAAGCAGGGCTTCGCCAAGACTACGAGAGAGAGACGTAACAGGGAGAGAGGGAGGCGCCAGGGGCTGGGTATGAATTCCCTCCTCTCCCCCACTATATATAGGGGTGCCAAGGGGGGGTGGTGCGCAGCCTAGGAGATCCAATCTCCTATGGCCGGCGGCCAAGGGGAGGTTTCCCTCCCCCCCAAGGCACCTAGGGGTGCCTTCCACCACTTGGACTCTTCCTTGGTGGAAACCCTAGGCGCATGGGCCTAGTAGGGCTGGTGCCCTTGGCCCATGTAGGCCAAGGCGCACCCCCTACAGCCCATGTGGCCCCCCGGGACAGGTGGCCCCACCCGGTGGGCCCACGGGACCCCTCCGGTGGTCCCGGTACAATACCGATGACCCCGAAACTTGTCCCGATGCCCGAAACAACACTTCCTATACATAATTCTTTACCTCCGGACCATTCCGGAACTCCTCGTGACGTCCGGGATCTCATCCGGGACCCCGAACAATATTCGGGTTACTGCATATACATATCTTCACAACCCTAGCGTCACCGAACCTTAAGTGTGTAGACCCTACGGGTTCGGGAGACAAGCAGACATGACTGAGACGACTCTCAGGTCAATAACCAACAGCGGGATCTGGATACCCATGTTGGCTCCCACATGCTCCACGATGATCTCATCGGATGAACTACGATGTCGAGGATTCTATCAACCCCGTATGCAATTCCCTTTATCAATCGATATGTTACTTGCCCGAGATTCGATCGTCGGTATCCCAATACCTCGTTCAATCTCGTTACCGGCAAGTCACTTTACTCGTACCGTAATGCATGATCCCGTGACCAGACACTTGGTCACTATGAGCTCATTATGATGATGCATTGCCGAGTGGGCCCAGTGATACCTCTCCGTCATACGGAGTGACAAATCCCAGTCTTGATCCATGTCAACCCAACAGACACTTTCGGAGATACCCGTAGTCTACCTTTATAGTCACCCAGTTACGTTGTGACGTTTGGTATACCCAAAGCACTCCTACGGTATCCGGGAGTTACACGATCTCATGGTCTAAGGAAAAGATACTTTGACATTGGAAAACTCTAGCAAACGAACTATACGATCTTGTGCTATGTTTAGGATTGGGTCTTGTCCATCACATCATTCTCCTAACGATGTGATCTCGTTATCAATGACATCCAATGTCCATAGTCAGGAAACCATGACTATCTGTTGATCAACGAGCTAGTCAACTAGAGGCTTACTAGGGACATGTTGGTGTCTGTTATTCACACATGTATTACGATTTCCGGATAACACAATTATAGCATGAATAAAGACAATTATCATGAACAAGGAAATATAATAATAATGCTTTTATTATTGCCTCTAGGGCATATTTCCAACAGTCTCCCACTTGCACTAGAGTCAATAATCTAGTTACATTATGATGAATCGAACACCCATGGAATTCTGGTGTTGATCATGTTTTGCTCTAGGGAGAGGTTTAGTCAACGGATCCGCTACATTCAGGTCCGTATGTACTTTACAAATCTCTATGTCTCCATCTTGAACATTTTCACGAATGGAGTTGAAGCGACGCTTGATGTGCCTTGTCTTCTTGTGAAACCCGGGCTCCTTGGCAAGAGCAATAGCTCCAGTGTTGTCACAAAAGAGTTTGATTGGCCCCGACGCATTGGGTATGACTCCTAGGTCGGTGATGAACTCCTTCACCCATATTGCTTCATGTGCTGCCTCCGAGGCTGCCATGTACTCCGCTTCACATGTAGATCCCGCCACGACGCTTTGCTTGCAACTGCACCAGCTTACTGCCCCACCATTCAAAATATACACGTATCCGGTTTGTGACTTAGAGTCATCCAGATCTATGTCGAAGCTAGCGTCGACGTAACCCTTTACGACGAGCTCTTCGTCACCTCCATAAACGAGAAACATTTCCTTAATCCTTTTCAGGTACTTTAGGATATTCTTGACCGCTGTCCAGTGTTCCTTGCCGGGATTACTTTGGTACCTTCCTACCAAACTAACGGCAAGGTTTACATCAGGTCTGGTACACAGCATGGCATACATAATAGAACCTATGGCTGATGCATAGGGGATGACGCTCATCTCTTCTATATCTTCTGCCGTGGTCGGACATTGAGCTGAGCTCAATTTCATACCTTGTAACACAGGCAAGAACCCCTTCTTAGATTGATCCATATTGAACTTCTTCAATATCTTATCAAGGTATGTGCTTTGTGAAAGACCTATGAGGCGTCTTGATCTATCTCTATAGATTTTGATGCCTAATATATAAGCAGCTTCTCCAAGGTCCTTCATTGAAAAACTTTTATTCAAGTAGGCCTTAATGCTGTCCAAGAGTTCTATATCATTTCCCATCAATAGTATGTCATCTACATATAATATGAGAAATGCTACAGAGCTCCCACTCACTTTCTTGTAAACGCAGGCTTCTCCATAAGTCTGCGTAAACCCAAATGCTTTGATCATCTCATCAAAGCGAATGTTCCAACTCCGAGATGCTTGCACCAGCCCATAAATTGAGCGTTGGAGCTTGCACACTTTGTCAGCATTCTTAGGATCGACAAAACCTTTCGGCTGCATCATATACAATTCTTCCTTAAGGAAACCATTAAGGAATGCCGTTTTGACGTCCATTTGCCATATTTCATAATCATAGAATGCGGCAATCGCTAACATGATTCGGACGGACTTCAGCTTCGCTACCGGTGAGAAAGTCTCATCGTAGTCAACCCCTTGAACTTGTCGATAACCCTTAGCGACAAGCCGAGCTTTATAGATGGTCACATTACCATCCGCGTCTGTCTTCTTCTTAAAGATCCATTTATTTTCTATGGCTCGCCGTTCAACGGGCAAGTCAGTCAAAGTCCATACTTCATTTTCATACATGGATCCTATCTCGGATTTCATGGCTTCTAGCCATTTGTCGGAATCCGGGCCTGCCATCGCTTCTTCATAGTTCGAAGGTTCACCGTTGTCTAACAACATGATTTCCAAGACAGGGTTGCCGTACCACTCTGGTGCGGAACGTGCCCTTGTGGACCTTCGAATTTCAGTAGGAGCTTGATCAGAAGTATCTTGATCATTATCATTAACTTCCTCTCTAGTCGGTGCAGGCACCTCAGGAACAATTTCTTGAGTTGCGCCATTTTCCGGTTCAAGAGGTAATACTTCATCAAGTTCCACTTTCCTCCCACTTACTTCTTTCGAGAGAAACTCTTTCTCCAGAAAGAGTCCGTTCTTGGCAACAAAGATCTTGCCTTCGGATCTTAGGTAGAAGGTATACCCAATAGTTTCTTTAGGGTATCCTATGAAGACACATTTTTCCGATTTGGGTTCGAGCTTCTCAGGTTGAAGTTTCTTGACATAAGCATCGCATCCCCAAACTTTTAGAAACGACAGCTTAGGTTTCTTCCCAAACCATAATTCATACGGTGTCGTCTCAACGGATTTCAACGGAGCCCTATTTAAAGTGAATGCAGCAGTCTCTAAAGCATAGCCCCAAAAAGATAGCGGTAAATTGGTAAGAGACATCATAGATCGCACCATATCTAATAGAGTGCGATTACGACGTTCGGACACACCGTTACGCTGAGGTGTTCCAGGCGGCGTGAGTTGTGAAACTATTCCACATTTTCTGAAGTGTGTGCCAAACTCGTGACTCAAGTATTCTCCTCCTCGATCTGACCGTAGGAACTTGATTTTCCTGTCACGTTGATTCTCAACCTCACTCTGAAATTCCTTGAACTTTTCAAAGGTTTCAGACTTGTGTTTCATTAAGTAGACATACCCATATCTACTCAAGTCATCAGTGAGGGTGAGAACATAACGATAGCCACCGCGAGCCTCAACACTCATTGGACCGCACACATCAGTATGTATGATTTCCAATAAGTCAGTTGCTCGCTCCATTGTTCCTGAGAACGGAGTCTTGGTCATTTTACCCATAAGGCATGGTTCGCACGTGTCAAATGATTCATAATCAAGAGACTCTAAAAGTCCATCTGCATGGAGCTTCTTCATGCGTTTGACACCTATGTGACCAAGGCGGCATTGCCACAAGTATGTGGGACTATCATTATCAACCTTACTTCTTTTGGTACTCACATTATGAACATGTGTAGCATCACGTTCGAGATTCATAAAGAATAAACCATTCACCATAGGAGCATGACCATAAAACATGTCTCTCATAAAAATGGAACAACCATTATTCTCGGATTTAAATGAGTAGCCATCTCGAATTAAACAAGATCCCGATACAATGTTCATGCTCAAAGCTGGCACTAAATAACAATTATTAAGGTTTAAAACTAATCCCGAAGGGAGATGCAGAGGCAGCGTGCCGACGGCGATCACATTGACCTTGGAACCATTCCCGACGCGCATCGTCACCTCGTCCTTTGCCAGTTTCCGCTTATTCCGCAGCCCCTGCTTTGAGTTACAAATGTGAGCAACTGCACCGGTATCAAATACCCAGGAGCTACTACGGGCACTAGTAAGGTACACATCAATTACATGTATATCACATATACCTTTTGTTTTGCCGGCCTTCTTATCCGCTAAGTACTTAGGGCAGTTCCGCTTCCAGTGACCGCTTCCCTTGCAATAAAAGCACTCAGTCTCGGGCTTGGGTCCATTCTTTGGCTTCTTCCCGGCAGCTTGCTTGCCAGGCGCGGCAACCTCCTTGCCGTCCTTCTTGAAGTTCTTTTTACCCTTGCCTTTCTTGAACTTAGTGGTTTTATTGACCATCAACACTTGATGTTCCTTCTTGACTTCTACCTCCGCTGATTTCAGCATTGAGAACAACTCAGGGATGGTCTTTTGCATCCCCTGCATGTTGAAGTTCATCACGAAGCTCTTGTAGCTTGGTGGAAGCGACTGGAGGATTCTGTCAATGACCGCATCATCCGGGAGATTAACTCCCAGCTGAGACAAGCGGTTATGCAACCCAGACATAGTGAGTATGTGCTCACTGACAGAACTATTTTCCTCCATCTTACAGCTGAAGAACTTATCGGAGACTTCATATCTCTCATCCGGGCATGAGCTTGAAAAACCATTTTCATCTCTTCGAACATCTCGTATGCTCCATGTCTCTCAAAACGTTTTTGGAGCCCCGGCTCTAAGCTGTAAAGCATGCCGCACTGAACGAGGGAGTAGTCGTCAACACGTGTCTGCCAAGCGTTCATAACGTCTTGGTTCTGTGGGACGGGAGGATCACCTAGCGGTGCTTGTAGGACATAATCTTTCTTGACAGCTATGAGGATGATCCTCAGGTTCCGGACCCAGTCCGTATAGTTGCTGCCATCGTCTTTCAGCTTGGTTTTCTCTAGGAACGTGTTGAAGTTGAGGACTACGTTGGCCATTTGATCTACAAGACATATTGCAAAGATTTTAGACTAAGTTCATGATAATTAAGTTCATCTAATCAAATTATTAATGAACTCCCACTTAGATTAGACATCCCTCCAGTCATCTAAGTATTACATGATCCGAGTTAACTAGACCGTGTCCGATCATCACGTGAGACGGACTAGTAAACATCGGTGAACATCTTCATGTTGATCGTATCTTCTATACGATTCATGCTCGACCTTTCGGTCTTCTGTGTTCCGAGGCCATGTCTGTACATGCTAGGCTCGTCAAGTTAACCTAAGTGTTTGCATGTGTAAATCTGTCTTACACCCGTTGTATGTGAACGTCTGAATAAAACACCCGATCATCACGTGGTGTTTTGAAACAGCGAACTGTCGCAACGGTGCACAGTTAGGGGGAACACTTCTTGAAATTATTATGAGGGATCATCTTATTTACTACCGTCGTTCTAAGTAAACAAGATGCAAAACATGATAAACATCACATGCAATCAAATAATAAACGTGACATGATATGACCAATATCACGCAGCTCCTTTGATCTCCATCTTGGGGCTCCATGATCATCTTGTCACCGGCTTGACACCATGATCTCCATCATCGTGTCTCCATGAAGTTGCTCGCCAACTATTACTTCTACTACTATGGCTAACGCGTTTAGCAATAAAGTAAAGTAATTTACATGGCGTTTCTTAATGACACGCAGGTCATATAAAAGAATAAAGACAACTCCTATGGCTCCTGCCGGTTGTCATACTCATCGACATGCAAGTCGTGATTCCTATTACAATAGCATGAACATCTCATACATCACATATAGATCATTCATCATTCATCACAACTTTGGCCATATCATATCACAGACCACTTGCTGCAAAAACAAGTTAGACGTCCTCTAATTGTTGTTGCAAGTTTTACGTGGCTGAATAAGGGTTCTAGCAAGAACGTCTTCTTACCTACGTTAAAGCCACAACGTGATTTGTCAACTTCTATTTACCCTTCATAAGGACCCTGTTCATCGAATCCGCTCCAACTAAAGTGGGAGAGACAGACACCCGCCAGCCACCTTATGCAACTAGTGCATGTTAGTCGGTGGAACCGGTCTCACGTAAGCGTACGTGTAAGGTTGGTCCAGGCCGCTTCATCCCACAATACCGCTGAAGCAAGAAAAGACTAGTAACGGCAAGAAAGTTGACAAATCTACGCCCACAACAAATTGTGTTCTACTCGCGCAAGAAGAACTACGCATAGACCTAGCTCTGATACCACTGTTGGGGAACGTTGCAGAAAACAAAAATTTTCCTACTCGTTTCACCAAGATCATCTAGGAGTTCATCTAGCAACGAGTCATTGGATGCATCTACATACCTTTGTAGATCGCGCACGGAAGCGTTCAAAAGAACGGTGATGATGTAGTCGTACTCGACGTGATCCAAATCACCGATGACCAAGCGCCGAACGGACGGCACCTCCGCGTTCAACACACGTACGGGACGGGAGACGTCTCCTCCTTCTTGATCCAGCAAGGGGGGAAGGAGAGGTTGATGAAGATCCAGCAGCACGACGGCGTGGTGGTGGATGCAGGGCGTCACAGAAGCAGGGCTTCGCCAAGACTACGAGAGAGAGACGTAACGGGGAGAGAGGGAGGCGCCAGGGGCTGGGTATGAAGTCCCTCCTCTCCCCCACTATATATAGGGGTGCCAAGGGGGGGGTGGTGCGCAGCCTAGGAGATCCAATCTCCTATGGCCGGCGGCCAAGGGGAGGTTTCCCTCCCCCCCAAGGCACCTAGGGGTGCCTTCCACCACTTGGACTCTTCCTTGGTGGAAACCCTAGGCGCATGGGCCTAGTAGGGCTGGTGCCCTTGGCCCATGTAGGCCAAGGCGCACCCCCTACAGCCCATGTGCCCCCCCGGGACAGGTGGCCCCACCCGGTGGGCCCACGGGACCCCTCCGGTGGTCCCGGTACAATACCGATGACCCCGAAACTTGTCCCGATGCCCGAAACAACACTTCCTATACATAATTCTTTACCTCCAGACCATTCCGGAACTCCTCGTGACGTCCGGGATCTCATCCGGGACCCCGAACAATATTCGGGTTACTGCATATACATATCTTCACAACCCTAGCGTCACCGAACCTTAAGTGTGTAGACCCTACGGGTTCGGGAGACAAGCAGACATGACTGAGACGACTCTCAGGTCAATAACCAACAGCGGGATCTGGATACCCATGTTGGCTCCCACATGCTCCACGATGATCTCATCGGATGAACCACGATGTCGAGGATTCTATCAACCCCGTATGCAATTCCCTTTATCAATCGATATGTTACTTGCCCGAGATTCGATCGTCGGTATCCCAATACCTCGTTCAATCTCGTTACCGGCAAGTCACTTTACTCGTACCGTAATGCATGATCCCGTGACCAGACACTTGGTCACTATGAGCTCATTATGATGATGCATTACCAAGTGGGCCCAGTGATACCTCTCCGTCATACGGAGTGACAAATCCCAGTCTTGATCCATGTCAACCCAACAGACACTTTCGGAGATACCCGTAGTCTACCTTTATAGTCACCCAGTTACGTTGTGACGTTTGGTATACCCAAAGCACTCCTACGGTATCCGGGAGTTACACGATCTCATGGTCTAAGGAAAAGATACTTTGACATTGGAAAACTCTAGCAAACGAACTATACGATCTTGTGCTATGTTTAGGATTGGGTCTTGTCCATCACATCATTCTCCTAACGATGTGATCTCGTTATCAATGACATCCAATGTCCATAGTCAGGAAACCATGACTATCTGTTGATCAACGAGCTAGTCAACTAGAGGCTTACTAGGGACATGTTGGTGTCTGTTATTCAGACATGTATTACCATTTCCGGTTAACACAATTATAGCATGAATGAAGACAATTATCATGAACAAGGAAATATAATAATAATGCTTTTATTATTGCCTCTAGGGCATATTTCCAACATTTTTTTCATTCATTGATCAGGGATCATGCGTGAATGTAATTAGTCACCCTTTCCTTCATTTAATTAGTCTCTGTTTCCTTTCTTTATTTCTCGTGCAATTAGCTTCTCTTTCCTTTCTTTCTTTCTCTTTCCTACTTTTTATTTCCCTTGCAATTAACCTCTCTTCCCTTGTACCCAATTGGCCTCTCTTTCCTTTCTGTCTTCTTCTTATTATTTCTCATGCAATTAGCCTCCCTTTCCATGGCCAAATTAGCCTCTCCTTTCCTTTCTCTTTTGTTCTTTATTTCTTTCATTTCCTAGCTAATGTGGCCGTCTGGCCCAAGCTTTGGGAAGAAATATAAAATGTTGTCTTTCTTTCCTTATTCAATGGCTAGTTATCTAGGTGGAGTAGTATGTGTGTGCGGCCTCAATCTCAGCGCACATCAGGAAAGCAACCCGATAGACTTGGAGTGCACGTCAGGAAAGAAACGAGGGAGCCACGAGGTAGGGGGCGCGCCCACCCCCCTAGGGCGCGCCCTCCACCCTCGTGTACCCCTCGTGGCTCCCCTGACGTACTTCTTTCCTCCTATATATACCCATATATCCTAAAACGACCGAGGAACAGAATAGATCGGGAGTTCCGCCGCCGCAAACCTCTGTAGCCACCAAAACCCAATCAGGACCCTGTTCCGGCACCCTGCCGGAGGGGGAAACCCTCACCGGTGGCCATCTTCATCATCCCGGCGCTCTCCATGACGAGGAGGGAGTAGTTCACCCTCGGGGCTGAGGGTATGTACCAGTAGCTATGTGTTTGATCTCTCTCTCTCTCTCTCTCTCGTGTTCTTGATTTGGCACGATCTTGATGTATCGTGAGCTTTGCTATTATAGTTGGATCTTATGTTTCTTCTTCCCCTCTACTCTCTTGTAATGGATTGAGTTTTCCCTTTGAAGTAATCTTATCGGATTGAGTCTTTAGTGACTTGAGAACACTTGATGTATGTCTTGCCATGCGTATCTGTGGTGACAATGGGATATCACGTGATTCACTTGATGTATGTTTTGGTGATCAACTTGCGGGTTCCGCCCATGAACCTATGCATAGGGGTTGGTACACGTTTTCGTCTTGATTCTCCGGTAGAAACTTTGAAGCACTTTTTGAGGTTCTTTGTGTTGGATTGAATAGATGAATCTGAGATTTTGTGATGCATATCATATAATCATACCCACGGATACTTGAGGTGACATTGGAGTATCTAGGTGACAGTAGGGTTTTGGTTGATTTGTGTCTTAAGGTGTTATTCTAGTACGAACTCTAGGGCTGTTTGTGACACTTATAGGAATAGCCCAATGAATTGATTGGAAAGAATAACTTTGAGGTGGTTTCGTACCCTACCATAATCTATTCGTTTGTTCTCCGCTATTAGTGTCTTTGGAGTGACTCTTTGTTGCATGTTGAGGAATAGTTATATGATCCAATTATATTATTATTGTTGAGAGAACTTGCACTAGTGAAAGTATGAACCCTAGGCCTTGTTTCAACGCATTGCAATACCGTTTACGCTCACTTTTATCGCTTGTTACCTTGCTATTTTTATATTTTCAGATTACAAAACCTATATCTACCATCCATATTGCACTTGTATCAACATCTCTTCGCCGAACTAGTGCACCTATACAATTTACCATTGTATTAGGTGTGTTGGGGACACAAGAGACTCTTTGTTATTTGGTTGCAGGGTTGTTTGAGAGAGACCATCTTCATCCTACGCTTCCCATAGATTGATAAACCTTAGGTCATCCACTTGAGGGAAATTTTCTACTGTCCTACAAACCTCTGCACTTGGAGGCCCAACAACGTCTACAAGAAGAAGGTTGCGTAGTAGACATCACAGCACATCAGTATGAATGCACTAATTGTTTCCCAAGATGAAGATTGATGACCCACCCACAAGTATAGGGAATCGCAATAGTCTTTGAGGGTAGCATTTCACCCAAATTTATTGATTCAACACAAAGGAGGGACCAAATAACATTTATGAGTCTTTAGCAGTTGAGTTGTCAATTCAACCACACCTGGAAAGTTATTCTCTGCATCAAAGTGTTTAGTATCATAGTAGTATGATATTTTGATAATAGCGGTAAAGGTAACATTGACGGTAGCAGTTTTGTAGCAATTGTAACAGTAGCAACAACGGTAGTAGTAACTTAGCAAAGACAATATGAGCAAAGCGTAGGCATTGGATCAGCGATGGATATTTGTATGGATGACATTCATCATACAACAGTCAAAACCTAGAGTGATACACAATAGCTCCAATTCATCAATTCAATGTAGGTATGTATTCCGTATATAGTCATACATGCTTATAATAAGAACTTGCATGACATATTTTGTCCTACCCTCCCGTGATAGCGGGGTCCATTAGGAAATCTAAGGCTAATTAAGGCCTCATTGTATATATACCGAGGTACCTAGTGTTACAAATAAGTTGGTTGGCAAATACTCGACAGTCTACCTTGGAATCTTGGGGTACACACCAAGTCTTTGGACCATTCCTTCCCCTCATTCTTACACCAAATGAACGAGGCCCACCAGTTGATGAGCTTAGAGGGGGGGGGGATTGGTGTCCTCAGCCCAGCCCAAAGGACTGGCAACCGACATATCGAGCACACAACTCATCGTCAGCACCTTCCAGCATCGTCGCAACAACACATTCTACTACTTGTAGCACCTCCTATCACCGGTCATAGCTTGGTGTGCTATTGCTTGCATGAGTGTGGCCGCCGTCGCATCTCACCGTTGCAGCTCCACACTACACCCCTCACAACATTGCCAGGTGCCAGTCCCAACACAGCCTCCCACCGTTGCAACATCCGCATGTCGTCGTAACTTGACATCATGTTGATCCCAACACCACAACCCACTAGTTCCAGCATCGGTATCCGGTGGTCCCAACACCGCCGCACCATTCTTGTTTTGTGCGCATGTTGTAGCTCGCCGTCATGTCGGTTCCAACACCTCAGTCCACAGGGCCCAACTTCCCATGTGCTTGTCGAGAGGACAACAACAATCGGTTGGCTCGACGACCATGACCGAGAGGAGGAAGTGGCGGGTAGGGCATCTATGATTGATCCCCACAGAAATGCGACAACAGAAGTAATGTGGGTACAACCTTTGCTATAAGAACATGGTATTAATCAACAACAAACAAGTACGTTATGGTGTGACAAGCTTGATGTCGCTTATCTACAACCAAAATCTATGTTTCATGCTCGAACCAAGCACATCTATCATTTTGTCAGAGAAAGAGTAGCAAATAAGTCGCTCAACTTCAGATTTGTACCCGCAAAGGATCAAGTTGGGGATGAGTTACTAAGCTCTTGACAGTAAGGCAACAAGAAGCTTTTCGGTGCAATCTCAACTAACGAAGATAAGGTGTGGTTAAGAGGGGGTGTTGAAATACTTGTGTGTTCCATGCATGCTATGTGGTTGTTGCAGTTATGTGTTGGGTTCATATTTGTCACAATCTAGCTTCTCGTCTAGCTTTCCTACTAGACAAGACTAGATCAACTTGGAATATGCACAAATTTCATTATTTTTTCACACAGAATCATGAATAGTATGTACTCCCTCCATCCCAAAATATAAGTGTATAAACTCAGTTAAGAAGTCAACGATTTCAAAGTTTTACCAAATATATAGAAGAAAATATCAATAAATAAAATATTTCATAAATAAATACATTATGAAAATATATGTAATGGTGGATATACTGATATTGATTTTATAATTTTCTCCATTTTTCTAATATGTAGAGTACATTATTGGACAAACATAGAAAACATTGACTTTTGACTTAATTTATAGGCCATCCAGCTATTTGGTTGGTGACCGATGGAGGGACCTTGAAAAAGCTTTAAAAAGGAGTGGAGAGAAGAGGTGCTGATTTGGGCGTGGCGCGCGCGTAAATCTCTCGTGGCCTCTCACCCTCCCCGATCCTCCTAGGTCCATGCATGCATGTACATGTGTTGTATATAAGGAGAGCCACCTCCATGAATAATCTTGATCCATCCATCCTCTTCTCCTACCTACAAACCAACCAACCAACCAAGCATCGATATCGCAAGAGCAATGGCGGTGCAGCAGCAGCGCACGGTGGCGCTCTTCCTGGCCATCGCCCTTGTGGCGGGGCCAGCCGTCTCCTACGCCGCCGATGCCGGCTACGCCCCCGCCACCCCTGCTGCCGGCGGCTACGCCCCCGCCACCCCGGCCCCCGCCACCCCTGCCACTGCCGCCACCCCGGCCCCCGCCTCCCCTGCCCCCGCCACCTCTGCCGGCGGCTACGCTCCTAAAGGGCCAGCTGGGACGCAGCCCAAGGCGACGACCGAGGAGCAGAATGTGATGGAGCAGGTGAACAACGCCTTCAAGGCGGCCGTGGCGGCCGCCGCCGTCGTCCCTGGGCCGGACAAGTACAAGAAGTTCACCGACACCTACATCCCGGACGTGGAAAGGGCTATAGCGGACGTCTTCAAGGGGTCCAACGCCTCAACTTTCACCACCAAGATCAGCATGGCCCAGAAGCTCGCCTACGACTCCGCCGACGGCGCCACCCCCGAGGCCAAGTACGACTCCTTCATCGCCATCCTCAGCGAGTCTCTCCGCATCATCGCCGGCACCCTCGAGATCCACGGCGTCAAGCCCGCTGCCGAGGAGGTCAAGGGCCCCATCCCCGCCGCCGAGATGAAGGCCGTCGACCAGATCGACGCCGCCTTCAGGATTGCCGCCACCGCGGCCGACGCTGCCCCCGTCAACGACAAGTTCACCGTCTTCGAGTCCGCCTTCGACAAGGCCATCAAGGAGACCACCGGCGGCGCATACGCGGGCTACAAGTTCGTCCCCGCCCTCGAGTCCGCCGTCAAGAAGGCCTACGCCGCCACCGTTGCCGAGGCGCCCGAGGTCAAGTTCACCGTCTTTGAGGCCGCCCTCACCAGGACCATCGCCGCCATGTGCGTCGCAGCCAAGGGCGCCGCCGGCTCCGCCAACGGAACTGATGCTGCCGGTGGCTACAAAGCTCCCGCCGCAGAAGCAGCAACCGCCACTCCCACTCCCGCCGCCGCTGCCGGTGGCTACAAAGCTCCCGCCGCAGAAGCAGCAGCAACCGCCACTCCCACTCCCGCCGCAGAAGCAGCAGCAACCACCACTCCTACTCCCGCCGCCGCTGCCGGTGGCTACAAAGCTCCCGCCGCAGCAGCAACCGCCAGTCCCGCCGCCGCTGCCGGTGGCTACTAGTGTAAACTACGTACACTAGTGCACGTATGCATATACGTACGTGCGTGACTGTGGCGGCCCGCGATTTTGATCGATAATCATCAATTCTTGCGTCCATGCATTTGCATGCATGGCTTATATTAATTAATTACAGTAATTTGTTTCGGAGAGAGACATCGCTAATCATCTGTAAAGCATATATATGGATGAGATATCATCCATCTGTAAAACATTCTTTATATATAATATACACGGGCTCATAATTATTGTTCCGTTTATGTACTATAATGTGTACACGCACGGTGTTAATTTTTCAGTTTGATGAGTAAGATCTTCCTCCCCCTCTCCTTCCCACAAAGACAAAGAGATTAAGCTAACCTATTCAAACACCCACATGATTTAAGTTGCCTACTTTCACTTACCACAAGACTGCATTTCTTCAAACTATGTCGTTTCTTAATCATCAGGGTTTTTATAATTTCCTGTTCTGCCGGCAAAAACTAATCTGGTTTGTCAACTAATTATAAACAACATCATGTTAACGTGAATTTTGGTTCACCTTCACTCATTCTAGCATTTATCACCATAAAATATTCTACATGCAATTGTCTTTGTCCTTAATCATGGACGTGGTTGGTTGAGGTGCACTCGGCCCTTTTAAGTCATCAAGTACTTTGGTTTCCTATTTTTTGCAATATAGAATGTGTCATGATGCATTTTCTTCTGCAATCTTATTTAGGTCAGCACCATCATCTCTTAAACTCCTTTAGAATACAGTAACAATGCTGCATTTGTTTTCATGGATGGCTTCTTCTCTCATCAAGCAGCACCAAATTATAGGGTTTCACCTCATACTTTCAATGCTTCTCATTCAGTGCATCGTTGTTTTCCTAACCTCGGTTTTCCTAGCAGTTTGTTTCCCTAGCCTCGGTTTTCCATTTAACTTGATTGAGCATTTTAGTCTGGCAACATGCTCGTGTCAATTCTACATACATTGTTATCGCATAAGCATGATATAAAATGAGAGCATTTCATTTTCATTAGCTGGACTCCATCTGGATCTTTCATGTTACAATTAAATTTACCCACTGCACTACTACCAGCATTTTCTAAAGGAACTTCATTACCAATTAGTTATTCTTACCTAAACATGTACTCCCTCCGTTCCTAAATATAAGTCTTTTTAGAGATTTCAATATAAACTACATACGGATGTATATAGACATATTTTAGAGTGTAGATTCACTCATTTTGCTCCGTATGTAGTCCGCAATGGAATCTCTAAAAAGACTTATATTTAGGAACAAAGGGAGTATATGCTTGATCACCTGTGTTTTCAGCAATAATAGAAATGTCTTGCACCTTGATGTTAATGTTGTTGTTTGTACGACTTAATTAGCATGGATCATCAGTCTTTGTAAATCTTCCCCTTTGAATTCTCATTTTTATTTTTATTTGGGTAATCATGCATCATACAATGCAAATTTTAATTGCAGTGACTCTCCTTGTCAACCCCTGCGAAACAATGGCTTCTTTCAGCGCCGAAGCAGCCGCGTAGCCATATGCCTCGTGCGGATTCTCCTCGTCATCAGCCTACGAGAAGCCTCCGTCGTTGCTCCGGCCGAAGGCGAAGATAAGTACACGCTGCTTCTGCTCACCATGTCGCCGAGCGGGGTGGTCACGGCTTGAGTGGCGGCACGAATGAGGCCGGGAACTGATTAAGCAAGCACATGGTTTTTCCCTAGGTTAGATCCACCAATATCTAGAATCATGCATGGTTGGAAACGAGCAAAATAGTGTAGGACTGTAGAATACATCAATGGTTGTACATGATTGATGTGATTAAGCGTTGTTATATTATGTTAAACAGGATGTAATTGCTACAGCAACCCCAAACAAAGAAAGTGAAAAGTGCATGTGTGCCTACCTGGCACCGCCAAGACACCACTCAGACTCAGTGGTGTGCCAATGGCGCGCCCCAACGGCTAGTACATATGCATGCATGGCACTCGCTCGATCCATTGGCCGGCCCCTACCAGTTGATGTGGGTGCAGTGCATGCATATCTCGTTCCAGAGCTTTCCGATCACTAGATGCTAGGATTCCAAGTGAGACCTTCTGTAACTTTTGATAAGACTGACCACAGTGGAATTAACTTCAAGAATAACATTGGGTTCAACTCAGCAATTTTACCTATGTGGCAATGAGTTAATAAGGAGAGAGGTAAATTTTGTAACTTAACTAGTTACTCATTCTATGAGCAACATCACACATATTAAGACAAAATAAGTCTATAACCTAATAAATGAAGCTTTACATGATACTACACATATGTTACTATTCACTAACATAGTCTAGGATAGCACGTATGTTACTAGTGTAAGTTACGCTCAACTGTGATTAGCCTAAGATGTTTTTTCTGGAAATTATAGAGGGAGTGTAGGAAGGAACAAATATCTAGGTGTAAGTCTAAGATTAGTCTAAGATTAGTCCATGATATTGGTGCAAGTTAGGCTCAACTGTGTAACATATGTGTAGTACGTATGTGTAGTGTAGGAAGGAACAAATATGCATGCATGCATGCGTTCATGCAATGCAATGCACGTTCTCTCCATGATCACTCAATCGGTCTCTAATCAAGCAAGATCAGAGTCTCTAATCGATGTGTGCGATGATACTATCATATATATATATATATATATATATATATATATATATATATATATATATATATATATATATATATATATATAGGGTTCATATTATGGAAAGACATTAAACAATTGTCAGATGTTTATTGCACGAGATCAGGCTAGTTATTGTTAGGATGATTTGTACCGTGTGGGCCCAACGGTCCATCGGGCCCTTAGATCCGCGCCCTGATCGGGGGCGCTCAACCCACTATGGTTGACGGGTCCATGTCACCTACACTATATAAAGAGGTGGGGGCCGTGGCTCGCAATACGAGGTTCGTCGCGACGCCATATACCCCCACCTACACCCCCTATCGATTAGGGTTAGTGCAGTGCAGACGGGAAGCTCCGCCACCACTTCTCCCTTTCTCTGCCACCGCAGCCGCCACACACCACACACACACACACACACACACACACTCACACCACCGTCACCGTCCCGCCATGGCAACGGCGGGAGTTCATCAACCCAAGGTGAAGGTAATACCCCATCTGATCCCGCAACTACCGTGGATATCCAACACATGTGATCTCAACGGATTTAACAATGGTATCAGAGCCTTTCTTGTGTTGATATTTTCGATAAGTGACAAAGAAAATAAAGTTTACTCCCCCCGCCCAAGAACCCTAACCCCAAAAACAAAAAGAGGGAAAAGAAGGGCAAAGAAATCTCGCAGTACAGAGCGCCGCCGCACCGGCCGTGCCGTTCCTCTCGATCCCGAATCGCATCGGCATACCGAGGATCCGGGAAGAAGAACACTACCTCAAGAGGGGCAAAGGGCGCCGCTCGCCACACCGTTCGACGGCAGCGCGCTCACCGCAAGGGGAACGCACCACCGGCGAAGGGGATGGCAACGGTCGTCGTTGTAGTATGCTCCGCCATCGTCTGGCGCAAAGGGGAGAGAAGGCCATCGCGCTTCGATCTCTCTCTCTCTCTCTGTGTGTGTTGGTGGACTGGAAAGGACGGAGAACAGAAAGAAAAAGAAGGGAAAGGCAAAGACGTCTTGCGCGGCGCGGCTCGCTGCCGTCATCGGCGATCGGGGCGTAGCCGCGTCTCTCTCTACCACAGGCTTGCGGTGGATGGGGAGAACAGGAGGGAGAAGGAGAAACAACGAGCGCGCGACGCAGTTGCCGTCAACGCCGTCGCCGGCACCCTGGCGTGGCGCTCGACGCCGTCGCCGAAGGAAGGACGCGACGCGGTGGTCAGGCGACCTGGTCAAGACCGCCGCGTGCGGGACAGAGCGAGCGACATGGAGAAACGAACAGAGATGAGGGAGAAACTGAATCGGGTTAGGGTTTCGGAGCCGGATCGAGGATGTTTTTGACCCAGCGATCGGCGCGAGTGACCGTCAGATCTGATCCGATGGCCAGGCTCGGGTGGCGCCAACGCAGTGGGCCTTACGGACCGAAAGTGGGGCAAGGCCGGCGGCCGTGGTGCGCAAACTGGCCCTGGGATTCTTCCCCCATTGTTGACCTTCTTCGAGCTTGCTAACTCTCAATCCCTCCAATGATTCTTGCTAGTTCTTGAGGGAAAAGAGAGAGGAGATCTAGATCCACGTTTCCACCAAGCACTTTCTCCTCTAAATGAGGGGAACCCCTTGGATCTAGATCTTGGAGTTCTTCGTGTTCTTCTTTCGTTCTTCCTCTCATTTTCCTCCCTAGCATTAGTTGCTTTGGTGGGATTAGGGAGAGAAGGACTTGGACACTCCGTGTGCCCTTGGCATTGCATTTGGTGCATAGGTTTGAGTTCTCCACGGTGATACATGGAAGTAAAGTTTGAGAAGAGATTATTACTCTTGGGTGTTTGGGCACCCTAGAGCTTGTTCCTCTTGGGTGCCTTGGCGCCCTAGACGGTTGGTGTTGTTCGGAGCTCAATCATTATGGTGTAAAGCTCCGGGCAAGCGTCGGGGTCTCCAATTAGGCTGTGGAGATCGCCCCGAGCAATTTGACGGGTACCGGTGACCGCCCCCAAGGGTTGCCAAAGTGTACGGGTTCGGTGACCGCCCCCAAGGATTGCTATTTGTACGGGTTCGGTGACCGCCCTCAAGGGTCCCTTAGTGGAATCATGGCATCTTGCATTGTGCGAGGGCGTGAGGAGATTACGATGACCCTAGTGGCTTCTTGGGGAGCATTGTGCCTCCACACCGCTCCAAATGGAGATCGGGATACATCGTCGTCTCTGCGTGCCTCGGTTATCTCTTACTCGAGCCCTTTACTTATGCACTTTACTTTGTGATAGCCATATTGTTTCTTGTCATATATCTTGCTATCACTTAGTTTTTATCTTGCTTAGCATAAGTTGTTGGTGTGTAACGCCCCAGATGTAACTTTCCCAATTTGTACTCCAACTCTTGCCGTTTCCGGCGTTAAGTTATATTTATTCCTCGGGTTCGGGTCTTTGTCTCCGTGTGTTGTTTTCGTTTTCTTGCATCTCATATCATGTCATCATGTGCATCGCATTTGCATACATGTTCATCTCATGCATTCGAGCATTTTCCCCGTTGTCCGTTTTGCATTCCGGCGCTTCGTTCTCCTCCGGTGGTCATTTCTACCTTTCTTTCGTGTGTGGAGATTAAACATTTCCGGATTGGACCGAGACTTGTCATGCGGCCTTGGTTTACTACCGATAGACCGCCTATCAAGTTTCGTATCGTTTGGACTTCGTTTAATACTCCAACGGTTAACCGAGGGACCGAAAAGGCCTCGTGTGTGTTGCAGCCCAACACCCCTCAAATTTGGCCCAAAACCCACCAAACTCAGCTCCATGTCCTAGAGCGTTCGATCACGATCGCGTGGCCGAAAACCGCACCTCAATTGGACTCTCCTAGCTCCACTTATGCCTATATATACCCCCTCCATTTTTCGGATCTCTCCCTCTTCCCGAACCCTAGTTCAAAAAAAAAACAGAAACCTCCGCCGACGGACGTGTCCGCCCCCGGCCGGACAACGTCCGCCGCGCCCCTCGCCTATCGCCAGCCGCCACGTGGCAGCGCCTGCTCACCGCCGCCGCCGGCCCGGGAGGCCCAGGAGGGGCCCCCGCGAGCCCGAGTGCACCGCGCCCCGCATCTCCTTCATCGCCGCCGCCTCTTCGGGCTCCGGTGGCCGGAGCCGCCGCCCGCCACCGCGGGCCGCTCTTCCGCCGTCAACTCCGGGAGCCGCGCCACCTCGCCCCGCGTCCCCGGTGGCCGAAGCCACCACCGCCGTCGGCCGCCCGACGTCCTCCGCCGGCCGAAGCAAGGTCCGGGCCGGATCCGGCCACCCCTCCCCGGCCTCGTCCCCCTCCTCCGCGGCAAGTCCCAAGTCCGGCGGCCTCAAGCTCCTGTTCCGGCGAACCTCGAACCGCATGCAAATCTGGATCCAGATCTGAGATATTTTGAATCTTGGTTGACTTTCGTCCCTAACCCTAGTTTTTTATGCATACTTTGACCGATGCTATCTCCGCATCCGTAGCTCCGTTTTGGACATATAGTATATCAAAATGTTCGTCTCGATGATTACATCATTTCATTCCATTGCATCATTTTCGTTTGAGTTCATCTTGATGCCCGAAATGCTGCTAGAAGGAGGCTTCATGAGTTATTTGGCAGATCCGATAGTTCATCCTAGACTTTTGTCATTTTTGCCATGATTGATGTGTGCATGATATGCCTGTGAGTCCTTCATGTGTTTTGTTAAGCATTTTGTCTTCTTTCCAGAGGTGCAACCCATGCATTTTTAGGATGTGTGTGGTGACTTGTGCAAGCTTGCAAAGAGAGGCACCCGGGAAATCTGTTTTCAGGAACTTAGTGATTTTCACTAAGTCTGGGATTTTTAGTTCATGATGCCATATGTTCAGCTTGTTTCCTAATGATCCGTGCCTCTTTTGAGGATGATCAGTAAGGGACTTTTGTTAATCATGTTATGATCTATCCATCCATGTCTTACTTGCTAGTTTGGTGCATCATAGCTTGAGTCAATCGAGCTCTACTTTTGCATCGTTGTGTATTTGGGCAGATCGTTAACTCTTTTGCGATTTTGCCGGAGTTATTGTAGTTGATCCATGCATGCTATGCCATTATCCTTGCCATGTCTAGCTAGATTTTTGTGCCTTCTTAATGGATGTATGATTTCCTTGCCATGACTTGCACCGTAGTGAGTGCATCGAGCTCGTTTACATGCCTTCGTGAGTTAAATTTCAGCATGTCTCAGTTTTCACTAAGTCTGAAAACTGATTGTGTTTCATCTATGTTCGTGTGCTCGTTAGAGTATTTTGTGAACCCTTTTGGCCCCAGGTCATTTTGGGTCTTTTGTTAAGCTTGTTGAGTAGCTCCATGCCATGTTCTTACTTGTCATATTCAGGTTGTGTTTCATGTTGTTTTGCTGCTCCGAAGAGAGCATCATGGTCTGAAATTTCAGACTAGTGTTAATTTCACCAAGTCTGAAATCTGTTTTGCTTATTCGTTTTTGCCATGCTTGTTTGAACCTCATAATGGATGAATTGGCCGTGGCACAGTGCTAGTCTTTTGATAAGCATCTTGTGTATATCCCTGCCATATCTTTTGTTGTCTTGTTTGGTGGCTGTAGCATGTTCATTTCGTTGCATTTAGATGCCTACTTGCTGTAAATCGCAGACCGGTGTCATATCTTAAAACGCTTGCCATTTCCAAACCGTAACTCCGATTCCAATGATCTTTATATCGTTTTCAAGCGATTTCATCCCCTCTATCCAGTGGAACACTTGGTTTTCCAAGTTGAGGCCAGGTTCATGTATTTTCTGTCACGTCTTGCATTTTGCATCCCGCATCGCATCCCGCATAGCATACCGTCTTTGCATCTTATTGTTTGTCCTTGCACGTGGTTGATTGTATTCTTGTTGCTTATTTGTCTTGTTTGGGTAGAGCCGGGAGACGAGTTCGCTAACGAGGAGCCCGTTGAGTTTGCTTGTGAGGATCCAGACAACTCTGACAGCTTTGCAAGCAAGATGATCATACCCTCGAAATCACTACTATCTTTGCTATGCTAGTTTGCTCGCTCTTTTTCTATGCCAATGCTTCGATGCCTACCTTTTGCTTGTCAGCCTCCCAATTGCCATGTTGAACCTCTAACCCACCTTGTCCTAGCAAACCATTGATTGGCTATGTTACCGCTTTGCTCAGCCCCCCTCTTATAGCGTTGCTAGTTGCAGGTGAAGATTGGAGCTGTTCCTTGTTGGAACATTTACTTACTTGTTGGGATATCACTATATTGCTATGTTATCTTAATGCATCTATATACTTGGTAAAGGGTGGAAGGCTCGGCCTCTCGCCTAGTGTTTTGTTCCACTCTTGCCCCCCTAGTTTCCGTCATATCGGTGTTATGTTTCCGGATTTTGCGTCCCTCACGCGGTTGGGCTATAATGGGAACCCCTTGATAGTTCGCCTTGATTAAAGCTTTTCCAGCAATGCCCAACATTGGTTTTACCATTTGCCACCTAGCCTCTTTTTCCCTTGGGTTTCCGGAGCCCGAGGGTCATCTTATTTAAACCCCCCCAGGCCAGTGCTCCTCTGAGTGTTGGTCCAAAATGTCAGCCGCCGGTGGCTACCAGGGGCAACTCTGGGCTGGCCTACCGGAAGTTTGGACAATCTGAGTGTGCCCTGAGAAAGAGATATGTGCAGCTCCTATCGGGATTTTTCGGCACGTTCGGGCGGTGTTGCTGGACTTGTTTTAACCTGTCAAATCGTCTTGTTGTACCGGGATACCGAGTCTGATCGGTGTGTCTTGGGTGGAGGTCTATTCCTTCGTTGACCGTGAGAGCTTGTCATGGGCTAAGTTGGGACTCCCCTGCAGGGATTGAACTTTCGAAAGCCGTGCCCGCGATTATGGGCAGATGGGAATTTGTTAATGTCCAGTTGTAGATAACTTAAACTAAACTTAATTAAAATGAATCAACCGTGTGTGTTACCGTGATGGCCCCTTCCCGGCGGAGTCCGGGAGGTGGACACGGTGTTGGAGTTATGCTTGCGCAGGTTGCTCTACTAGATTCTCGCTCGCGCTTCGCCTCCTCTTCTCGCTCTCTTTTGCGTATAAGTTAGCCACCATTTATGCCAGTCGCTTGCTGCAGCTCCACATATCCTTGCCTTATCCTTCCTATAAGCTTAAATAGTTTTGATCGCGAGGGTGCGAGATTGCTGAGTCCCTGTGGCTCACAGATACTACAACTCCAGATGCAGGTCCAGGTGTTTCCGCTCCAGGTGACGAGTACGAGCTCAAGTGGGAGTTCGACGAGGACTCTCAGCGTTACTACGTGTCTTTTCCTGATGATCAGTAGTGGTGCCTAGTTGGGGTTCGATTCAGGGCCATGTCGCATGTTGGGTTCTTTTCCATTTTGGCGCCGTAGTCGGGCCATGAGTATTTGTTTGATGGATGTTATTTATGTACTTTGATGTGACGTGGCGAGTGTAAGCCAACTATGTATCTCTCCCTTTTATGATATATTACATGGGATGTTTGTGATGATTTCCTAACTTGCGACATTGCTTTCAATGCGGTTATGTCTCTAAGTCGTGCCTCGACACGTGGGAGCTATAGCCGCATCGAGGGCGTTACAAGTTGGTAATCAGAGCCTTCCCCGACCTTAGGAGCCCCATTGCTTGATCGTTTTTAGAAGCCGAGTTGTGTCTAGAAAAATGTTTTGAGTCACTTAGGAATTATATATCGGAGAGCTTAGGAATTCTTTTTACTTCCCAGTCTCCTCATCGCTCTGGTAAGGCATCCTGGCGTAGAGTTTTGACTCTTCTCTTCTCAAATTTCACTAAAAAAAATTTTAGGATCACGCGAGTATCTTGGATTTGTTCCGATGGCTTATGATGAGAATACTGTCTTGGTGCCTCCTGTCAGGGGTTTAGTGGAAGTGTCCCAGGGAGTTGAGCTCTGAGGTGTTGTCATCATAATTTTATCATTGCAATTCTGGAATACTTGAGATATGTTTGCCGACATCGAAAATCTCTTTTATGCAGTTCGTTGGTGAGATAACCTCGACGCCACCCAGTACTGGGGCGGGAGTTCGGGAGTATCGCCATAACTTGTATAACGGATGCTTTTCGAAGGTTGAGGTAGATGGTTTACGAAGGTTTCTTGGTTATGTGTTGAAGGATGGATACAGCTGGATGTAGGTATTGCTAGTTTGGGTGAGATATTATGCTTCCCCTGTATCCCCAACACCTGATTGCATAACCAGAAAATTTCGGGAGTTTCATAGGTGGGAATTCTCGTAGCTCTAGTTCTTCTTCCACGGATATTGGTTTGAGATTGGGATTTCTTACCGATTATTCGTTCTTGAGCCGTATCTTGTTGATTTAATTCTTCTACCTTCATTGTACGTGGCTTTGCAATTTAGGAATGTGTGACCACTTCAAGAGAAATACATTCGTTCATTTTGTTCGGATGTGAAGACTTTATGTCGCAATTTTCATTCCGTTGGTTTTAGCTTCATTTATCTGTCTATGTGCTAATGGTGGTCAACCTCTTCAGGATGGCTCCCGCTAAGAGCACCAGTCAGAACCAGAATCAAGATCCGCCACCTCCTCCTCCTCCTCCTCCGGAAGCATGGCAAGCTGTGATGGCCGCTACTAATGCAAACACACAGTTGATCATGCAAATCCTCCAAGAGCACAATCAAGGCAGGCAAGGGAATCAAGGCAACAATCAGCACCACTTTGCTACACTGAACCAGTTCCTTGCAAATGGTCCAAAGACGTTCAGCAGTTGTGTTGAGGCTTTCGATGCTGACGATTGGCTTGTGGATTTGGGCAAGCATTTTGAATGCAGCAACGTCAGGCCTGAAGATTTCGTCAAGTTCGCTTCTTTCCAGCTCAAAGATCAAGCAGCAGAATGGTTCCAGCAGTACAAGGATTCCAGAGGTGGACGTCTGATCACTTGGGATGATTTCCGTCAAGATTTCCACGCTCATCACATCCCTCAAAGTGTGGTTGAGAGTAAGCGTCAGGAATTCCGCAATCTGAAGCAAGGCTCTTTGTCTGTCTATGACTACAACAAGTTGTTCCAGAAGCTCGCCCGCTTTGCCAAGCAGGATGTTCCTGATGAGAAGAGCATGATATATCAGTTCAGGGGTGGTCTTCGTGAAGAAATTCAGCTCGCTCTTGTCCTCTTTGAGCCGTTGAGATACGATGAGTTCTACAACATGGCACTGAAGCAAGAGGCTGCTCAGTTGAGGTGTGATGCTTTCAGGAAGCGAGCCAGAGATGCTACTATGTCTTCCTCTACTCAAGTGGCCAAGCAGCAGAAGTATTGGCTTCCTCCTCCTCCGTTCCGTCAGTCGTATCAGCAGAAGAGCAAAGGTGGCAGTGGTTCTTCCCAACCACCCAACCCAGGCTTTCAGAACAAGTCTTCGTCTCAACCTCCAAGATCGAGTGCTCCGTACCACCGTCCGCTTTCAGAGGTCACGTGCAACAAGTGCCAAGAAAAGGGTCACTATGCCAACAAGTGTTTCAACCAGAGGCGTCTTCCTCCTCCTCCTCCTGTGAGATCGGCAAGTACAGCTGTGGTCAAGCATAATCCCAAGCATGCCAAGGTCAATATGGTGAATGCAGCTCAGGCAGAGGATTCTTCAGATGTCATCATGGGTAACCTTCCTGTTAATGATGTTCCCGCAAAAGTACTTTTTGATACTGGTGCATCGTATTGTTTCATCTCGAAGCCTTTTGCATCTAAGCATGAGTTCACTTCCCAAGTTATGCATAATCCGTTAGCAGTTGTCTCTCCGGGTAAATGTTTGCTCGCTAACCATGAGATTCCGGATATTTCTATCTTGATGGGTGATTTCAAGTTTCTTGCTCCTCCAATGGTTCTTGGTAACTCCGATATTGATCTTATTCTCGGAATGGATTGGCTTTCTAAGCACAAGGCTCAGCTTGATTGTGCTGCAAGGCAGATTCAATTGACTCATTCGTCTGAGGAAGTTACTGTCTTTGCCGCTCGGGATAATACCATCCGTCTGTTTTCTCTCAATGAGAAGGGTGAACTGGATGCTATCTTGCAAATTCCAGTCGTTTGTGAGTATCAAGACGTTTTTCCAGAAGAGCTCCCAGGAATGCCTCCGCACCGGCCAGTTGAATTCGTTATTGATCTTGAGCCCGGCACGGAACCTGTGTGCAAGCGTCCTTACAAGCTCGGACCTGAAGAGTTGAAGGAGCTGAAGAAACAACTCGATGAGCAAGAAAGAATGGTTCTCATCCGGCCTAGTTCTTCTCCGTGGGGTTGTGGTGTTCTTTTTGTGAAGAAGAAGGATGGATCGGACCGACTTTGTGTTGATTACCGTCCATTGAACAAGAAGACCATCAAGAACAAATACCCACTTCCTAACATCAATGAGCTGTTCGAACAACTCAAAGGTGCCCAAGTATTCTCCAAGCTTGATCTCCGTATGGGTTATCATCAGATTCGAATCCGTGAGCAAGACATTCCCAAGACGGCATTCAGAACAAGCTTTGGTTCATACGAATACACCGTCATGTCTTTTGGCCTCGTCAACGCTCCTCTGACGTTCTCTCGCATGATGAATTTCATCTTCAACGCCTACACCAATGACTTCATTTTGGTCTATCTCGACGACATTCTGGTTTTCTCCAAGAACAAGGAAGATCATGCCAAGCATTTGCGTTTGGTGCTTGATAAGCTCAGGGAACATCAGTTCTACGCCAAGTTCTCCAAGTGTGAATTTTGGCTCGATGAGGTTCTTTATCTTGGTCATATCATCTCTGCCAAGGGCATTGCGGTGAATCCTGAGAAGGTGTTTGCAATTGTCAATTGGGAACCTCCTTAGAACGTGAAGCAACTCCGCAGTTTCCTCGGTCTCGCAAGCTATTGCAGAAGATTCGTTGAAAACTTTTCTAAGATTGCGAAGCCTCTCTCAAATCTTCTTCAGAAGCACGTCAAGTACGTTTGGTCTCCGGAGTGTGATATTGCTTTCAACACTTTGAAAGAGAAGTTGATCACTGCTCTAGTTTTGACTCCGCCTGATGAATCCAAGCCGTACGAGGTCTTTTGTGATGCCTCTCTCCAAGGTCTCGGTGCAGTTTTGATGCAAGAGAAGAAAGTTGTTGCTTATACCTCTCGCCAGTTGAAGCCTAATGAGAAGAACTACCCCACTCATGATCTTGAGTTGGCGGCAGTTGTGCATGCTTTGTTGACTTGGAGACATCTTCTATTGGGAAGAAAAGTGGATATTTTCACTGATCACAAGAGTCTCAAGTACATCTTCACCCAGCCTAATCTCAACCTCAGGCAAACTCGATGGGTCGAAATGATTCAAGAGTATAATCCGAGTATCGAGTATACTCCAGGCAAGGCAAATGTGATCGCTGACGCGTTGAGCAGGAAAGCATATTGCAACAGTCTGATTCTTAAGCCTCATCAACCCGAGCTTTGTGAAGCTTTCCGTAAACTGAATCTGCAAGTTGTTCCTCAAGGTTTCCTCGCCAACCTTCAAGTCTCTCCTACCTTAGAAGACCAGATTCGCCAAGCCCAGCTTCTTGATGCTATGGTGAAGAAGGTGAAGATTGGGATTGCCAAGAGTCAGTCCAAGTACAAGTGCTACCGCCTTGATGACAAGGACACTCTCTTCTTCGAGGATCGAATTGTTGTACCCAAAGGTGAACTTCGTAAAGTGATCATGAACGAGGCTCACAATTCTCTCCTCTCCATCCACCCTGGGAGTACGAAGATGTATCAGGACCTCAAGCAAGCTTATTGGTGGACTCGAATGAAGCGCGAGATCGCTCAATTCGTGAACGAGTGTGATGTCTGCAGAAGAGTGAAGGCAGAACACCAAAGGCCAGCAGGTCTCCTCCAACCTCTTGCCATTCCAGAATGGAAGTTTGACCACATTGAAATGGACTTCGTGACTGGGTTTCCAAAGTCCAAGCGTGGCAATGATGATATATTCGTTGTCATCGACAAGCTCACCAAAGTGGCTCACTTTCTGCCTATCAAAGAGTCGATCACTGCAGCTCAATTGGCGGAACTCTATACCTCTCGAATTGTCTCTCTGCACGGTATTCCTCAAGTGATATCTTCAGACCGTGGCAGCATCTTTACCTCCAAGTTTTGGGATTCTTTTCAGAAGGCCATGGGCACCAACATCCGCTTCAGCACTACTTTCCATCCTCAAACAAGCGGTCAAGTCGAGCGTGTCAACCAGATTCTTGAAGATGTGCTCAGGGCTTGTGTGATCTCCTTCGGCATGAAGTGGGAGGATTGTCTTCCTTATACTGAATTCTCATACAACAACAGTTTTCAAGCAAGTTCGGGCAAGGCCCCATTTGAAATTCTGTATGGCAGGAAGTGCCGTACCCCTCTCAACTGGTCTGAAACCGGTGAACGTCAGTTGCTGGGTAATGACTTAATCATAGAGGCAGAAGAAATGTGCAAAGTCATTCGTGATAACCTCAAAGCAGCCCAATCCCGCCAGAAGTGCTACTATGATAGTAAGCACCGTGATTTGGCTTTCGAGATCGGAGATCATGTTTACCTCCACGTTTCTCCTATGAAAGGTACTCGTCGCTTCGGTATCAAAGGAAAGCTTGCCCCTAGATACGTGGGACCTTTCAAGATTGTCAGCAAGAGAGGCGACCTCGCCTATCACCTCGAGCTTCCTTCAAACTTTGCAAATGTTCATGATGTGTTCCACGTCTCTCAGCTTTGAAAGTGCTTCAAGACTCCTGACCGCACAGTCAACTTCGAGGACATTGAGCTCCAAGAAGATCTCTCCTATCGTGAGAACCCAGTTGCTATTCTTGAAGAGACTGAACGAAAGACCCGCAACAAGTCAATCAAATTTCTCAAAGTCAAGTGGTCTCACCATTCCGACCGTGAAGCTACCTGGGAACGCAAGGATCACCTCCGTTCTGAGTACCCGGCATTCTTTCAGTCCTAGATCTCGGGACGAGATCTTTTCGTAGTGGTGGAGTGTTGTAACGCCCCAGATGTAACTTTCCCAATTTGTACTCCAACTCTTGCCGTTTCCGGCGTTAAGTTATATTTATTCCTCGGGTTCGGGTCTTTGTCTCCGTGTGTTGTTTTCGTTTTCTTGCATCTCATATCATGTCATCATGTGCATCGCATTTGCATACATGTTCATCTCATGCATTCGAGCATTTTCCCCGTTGTCCGTTTTGCATTCCGGCGCTTCGTTCTCCTCCGGTGGTCATTTCTACCTTTCTTTCGTGTGTGGGGATTAAACATTTCTGGATTGGACCGAGACTTGTCATGCGGCCTTGGTTTACTACCGGTAGACCGCCTGTCAAGTTTCGTATCGTTTGGACTTCGTTTAATACTCCAACGGTTAACCGAGGGAACGAAAAGGCCTCGTGTGTGTTGCAGCCCAACACCCCTCAAATTTGGCCCAAAACCCACCAAACTCAGCTCCATGTCCTAGAGCGTTCGATCACGATCGCGTGGCCGAAAACCGCACCTCAATTGGACTCTCCTAGCTCCACTTATGCCTATATATACCCCCTCCATTTTTCGGATCTCTCCCTCTTCCCGAACCCTAGTTCAAAAAAAACAGAAACCTCCGCCGACGGACGTGTCCGCCCCCGGCCGGACAACGTCCGCCGTGCCCCTCGCCTATCGTCAGCCGCCACGTGGCAGCGCCTGCTCACCGCCGTCGCCGGCCCGGGAGGCCCAGGAGGGGCCCCCGCGAGCCCGAGTGCACCGCGCCCCGCATCTCCTTCATCGCCGCCGCCTCTTCGGGCTCCGGTGGCCGGAGCCGCCGCCCGCCACCGCGGGCCGCTCCGCCGCCGTCAACTCCGGGAGCCGCGCCACCTCGCCCCGCGTCCCCGGTGGCCGAAGCCACCACCGCCGTCGGCCGCCCGACGTCCTCCGCCGGCTGAAGCAAGGTCCGGGCCGGATCCGGCCACCCCTCGCCGGCCTCGTCCCCCTCCTCCGCGGCAAGTCCCAAGTCCGGCGGCCTCAAGCTCCTGTTCCGGCGAACCTCGAACCGCGTGCAAATCTGGATCCAGATCTGAGATATTTTGAATCTTGATTGACTTTCGTCCCTAACCCTAGTTTTTTATGCATACTTTGACCGATGCTATCTCCACATCCGTAGCTCCGTTTTGGACATATAGTATATAAAAATATTCGTCTCGACGAGTACATCATTTCATTCCATTGCATCATTTTCATTTGAGTTCATCTTGATGCCCGAAATGCTGCTAGAAGGAGGCTTCATGAGTTATTTGGCAGATCCGATAGTTCATCCTAGACTTTTGTCATTTTTGCCATGATTGATGTGTGCATGATATGCCTGTGAGTCCTTCATGTGTTTTGTTAAGCATTTTGTCTTCTTTCCAGAGGTGCAACCCATGCATTTTTAGGATGTGTGTGGTGACTTGTGCAAGCTTGCAAAGAGAGACACCCGGGAAATCTGTTTTCAGGGACTTAGTGATTTTCACAAAGTCTGGGATTTTTAGTTCATGATGCCATATGTTCAGCTTGTTTCCTAATGATCTGTGCCTCTTTTGGGGATGATCAGTAAGGGACTTTTGTTAATCATGTTATTCTCTATCCATACATGTCTTTACTTGCTAGTTTGGTGCACCTTAGCTTGAGTCAATCGAACTCTACTTTTGCATCGTTGTGTATTTGGGCAGATCGTTAACTCTTTTGCGATTTTGCCAGAGTTATTGTAGTTGATCCATGCATGCTATGCCATTATTATTGCCATGTCTAGCTAGAGTTTTGTGCCTTTTTAATGGATGTATGCTTGCCTTGCCATGACTTGCACCGTAGTGAGTGCATTGAGCTCGTTTACATGCCTTCGTGAGTTAAATTTCAGCATGTCTCAGTTTTCACTAAGTCTGAAAACTGATTGTGTTTCATCTATGTTCGTGTGCTCGTTAGAGTATTTTGTGAACCCTTTTGGCCCCAGGTCATTTTGGGTCTTTTATTAAGCTTGTTGAGTAGCTCCATGCCATGTTCTTACTTGTCATATTCAGGTTGTGTTTCATGTTGTTTTGCTGCTCCGAAGAGAGCATCATGGTCTGAAATTTCAGACTAGTGTTAATTTCACCAAGTCTGAAATCTGTTTTGCTTATTCGTTTTTGCCATGCTTGTTTGAACCTCATAATGGATGAATTGGCCGTGGCACAGTGCTAGTCTTTTGATAAGAATCTTGTGTATATCCCTGCCATATCTTTTGTTGTCTTGTTTGGTGGCTGTAGCATGTTCATTTCGTTGCATTTAGATGCCTACTTGCTGTAAATCGCAGACCGGTGTCATATCTTAAAACGCTTGCCATTTCCAAACCGTAACTCCGATTCCAATGATCTTTATATCATTTTCAAGCGATTTCATCCCCTCTATCCAGTGGAACACTTGGTTTTCCAAGTTGAGGCCAGGTTCATGCATTTCCTGTCACGTCTTGCATTTTGCATCCCGCATCGCATCCCGCATAGCATACCGTCTTTGCATCTTATTGTTTGTCCTTGCACGTGGTTGATTGTATTCTTGTTGCTTGTTTGTCTTGTTTGGGTAGAGCCGGGAGACGAGTTCGCTAACGAGGAGCCCGTTGAGTTTGCTTGTGAGGATCCAGACAACTCTGACAGCTTTGCAGGCAAGATGATCATACCCTCGAAATCACTACTATCTTTGCTATGCTAGTTTGCTCGCTCTTTTGCTATGCCAATGCTTCGATGCCTACCTTTTGCTTGTCAGCCTCCCAATTGCCATGTTGAACCTCTAACCCACCTTGTCCTAGCAAACCATTGATTGGCTATGTTACCGCTTTGCTCAGCCCCCCTCTTATAGCGTTGCTAGTTGCAGGTGAAGATTGGAGATGTTCCTTGTTGGAACATTTACTTACTTGTTGGGATATCACTATATTGCTATGTTATCTTAATGCATCTATATACTTGGTAAAGGGTGGAAGGCTCGGCCTCTCGCCTAGTGTTTTGTTCCACTCTTGCCCCCCTTGTTTCCGTCATATCGGTGTTATGTTCCCGGATTTTGCGTCCCTCACGCGGTTGGGCTATAATGGGAACCCCTTGATAGTTCGCCTTGATTAAAGCTTTTCCAGCAATGCCCAACATTGGTTTTACCATTTGCCAACTAGCCTATTTTTCCCTTGGGTTTCCGGAGCCCGGGGGTCATCTTATTTAAACCCCCCCGGGCCAGTGCTCCTCTGAGTGTTGGTCTAAAATGTCAGCCGCCGGTGGCTACCAGGGGCAACTCTGGGCTGGCCTACCGGAAGTTTGGACAATCTGAGTGTGCCCTGAGAAAGAGATATGTGCAGCTCCTATCGGGATTTGTCGGCACGTTCGGGCGGTGTTGCTGGACTTGTTTTAACCTGTCGAATCGTCTTGTTGTACCGGGATACCGAGTCTGATCGGTGTGTCTTGGGTGGAGGTCTATTCCTTCGTTGACCGTGAGAGCTTGTCATGGGCTAAGTTGGGATTCCCCTGCAGGGATTGAACTTTCGAAAGCCGTGCCCGCGGTTATGGGCAGATGGGAATTTGTTAATGTCCGGTTGTAGATAACTTAAACTAAACTTAATTAAAATGAATCAACCGTGTGTTACCGTGATGGCCCCTTCCCGGCGGAGTCCGGGAGGTGGACACGGTGTTGGAGTTATGCTTGCGCAGGTTGCTCTACTAGATTCTCGCTCGCGCTTCGCCTCCTCTTCTCGTTCTCTTTTGCGTATAAGTTAGCCACCATATATGCTAGTCGCTTGCTGCAGCTCCACATATCCTTGCCTTATCCTTCCTATAAGCTTAAATAGTTTTGATCGCGAGGGTGCGAGATTGCTGAGTCCCTGTGGCTCACAGATACTACAACTCCAAATGCAGGTCCAGGTGTTTCCGCTCCAGGTGACGAGTACGAGCTCAAGTGGGAGTTCGACGAGGACTCTCAGCGTTACTACGTGTCTTTTCCTGATGATCAGTAGTGGTGCCTAGTTGGGGTTCGATTCAGGGCCATGTCGCATGTTGGGTTCTTTTCCATTTTGACGCCGTAGTCGGGCCATGAGTGTTTGTTTGATGGATGTTATTTATGTATTTTGATGTGACGTGGCGAGTGTAAGCCAACTATGTATCTCTCCCTTTTATGATATATTACATGGGATGTTTGTGATGATTTCTTAACTTGCGACATCGCTTTCAATGCGGTTATGTCTCTAAGTCGTGCCTCGACACGTGGGAACTATAGCCGCATCGAGGGCGTTACATGGTGCACATAGGTGAGCCTAGTTGTTGTAGGTTTTGTGCTTGACAAGTTAATCGTTGGGTTTACTCTGCATTTGTTCAAGCCTAAACCGTAATTATTTTAAAGCGTCTATTCACACACCCCCTCTAGGCGACATTCACAATCTTTCAATCATCAATTGCAATGGCAATTGGGCCAAAAAACAAAGAGGAGGCGAGCACAATCAAGAATGGGATCAAATCTCATGAATCACCTCTGATCTACTAGAATTTCAACCTTCATGTCTAAGGTCTACCGGTTTCAAACGAATTGATGTTCTATAGGTCGCCGATGGCAAGTTGGTACGAGCGCTACGACGTACCTATTGTTCACTATCATTGGTCTAGGTGGGTGATAGCGGTTTAGGCCGCTGTCGCTCCACGGTCGCTGTCAAATCGCCCATGCTCCGTCTATGCGAGTGCGAGGACAAAATGGATCGGTGAAAGCAACAGTAAGGTGGAAGCAAAAATCACGAGCCAAAATGTCTTGGTGGGGACACCCTGCACCCCCTAGTAATAGCATGCGCGATTCAACTGAGACGCGTCTTCCGCACCGTGCAATCGACAATGATCCGACGGTGGATGATGGGTCACTTTACTTTGTTGATTGTAGCATCCTTGACACTGTTTGGCACCATAGTCCGTGTTCGGCCCGGGGCCTGACCCGATCCTCGTTACGCCAATAATCAAACCGTTGCGGTGGATTGTTTTTTTAACAGAGTAGAGACGCAAACACTCATACATACGCATATACATTCACTCTTATGAATGCTTCCATACACGTCATATCTATGTGATCATCTCTAAAAATCACTTTCTACTCTCATTTTGAACTCTGTTGTGGCGGATTGGTCTGTGGAAAGGTACGATAGGACTTGGGCTCACAGCCTGACGTGAGCAATTCTATCATTGGGTCACTGACATGTGGATTCCACATATTAGCGACGGAAAGGTAAGGCAGGGTAAGGCGACATTATGGCGCGGCGGCCGCCCGGAGCTCCGCCTGGCCTACGGCTCCCGCGCCCGCCTGCTTGGCCGTGCCACCCTCGCGCTGCTGCCCCTGCCCCCGCCCCCCGGCGCCCCCTGCCTCGTCTGCCATGGCGTGGCCTTCGGGTGCCTCGCGTGCTGCCGTTGGGCGCACCTCCTTATTTTAGTAATCTATGTACATTCTTATATTAGTTTACAGAGGGAGTATAATATATATCTGAGGCTGCCCTTCTTTTGCCTGCATTGTGCTGCTACGTACGCCCCAGCTCGTTGGGGAGACGATAAAGTGGATCTTGACGGATCACTCCTGTACAACCAAGAACGTCCTCTGCAATGGTGGTATCCATCAGGTACGATGAATGCCATTTTTTTATTGAAAGCTGGCGAATGAATGATTTGTGGCATGTAAAAGAAATTATTTTTTGCTCTTTTTATATTTTTCATTAATGCTTTTAAATCTTTATTTATGCTTACTAGGGTGCCCAGCCTAACCTTGTTTCTTCTTCATCCTGGACTATTCTCCTGCATATAGTAAGTGTAAAGGATGGAAATCCTTTTTCTTTGCTTAGTAAAGTTCCTCATATCCTTTGCTTGACACAAACTTGTTGTCTTTCAGATTGGGGATCTTCTCATGTGCTATATTCTGCGGCATTCATCAGTCTTTTTGCCCATTAAAAAGAGTGATTACTTTCAGGTGACTGGTGTTCCACTCAACATTGTTCTGCGCAAGCCTATATTTGCCAGTACCATGGCAAGAAAACAACAGTCCAGATCTACAAAAGTCAAATGTCCTACGGTAAGAATTTATCTTCACATCATGTGGCCCAGTGATTATTTATTTAGGTCTGTGTCTTGTTATGCCAACTAAAATCTTTGGTCCCAGTCTGGAAGCTCTTCAGTTCAGGTTAAAATTAATTTCAACCTGGCTATGACTCTCCATGCACACAAAAATACTACTCCCTCCGTTTCAAATTACTCGTCGTGGTTTTCGTTCAAATTTTTAACTAAAACCACGACAAGTAATTTGGAACGGAGGGAGTACCATGCACAGCGAAAACCATTTGGACATACTGCGATGCACTAGGGTTGATGACGGAAAAATACCACCAGAAAGATAGCTATAACGGCTCGTCTGCAAGGAGATAGGAGAGATCAGAGACTGGGATGATGTAGGAGACTAGTAACTAATTTATATTGTTCTTGCTTGATTAATTCATCAAAAGCTCCTCACTATATAGAGGCCTATCAACTCAAACTATGTCAGATGAGTATATATTGACATATTAATAAAAAAAATTCAATCCAAATGGTGGATCTTATCGCTTAATCGAAACCGGCTATATGGGTGGCTGGGCCTAGCACGTGGTTACTAACCGAAATGACATTATAAATTTTATTTGACTCATGTTCTGCCATGGAAATAAGGCTCCTCACGCAGGTTCAGGTTTTCAATAGTCGAGAGAATCTTCCATTTTTCCATTCCAAGCCGATTCTGTCCCGTTTCGTGGACTATTACTCACTGTTTTGGGGTTCCGGAGTGATTTCCACGATTATAGAACCCCGGGGTTCGTTTACGTATTGGTCATCAACACTCGCCGTTTTGGCCGATTATGGTCCGTTTCGTGGACTATTACTCACTGTTTTGAGGTCCCGGAGTGATTTCCACGATTAACGAACCCCGGGGGTGCGCAACACTCGCGGTTTTGGCCGATTCTGACCCATTTCGTGGACTATTACCCACCGTTTCCGGGTCCAAAAGCGATTTCCACGATTAACGAACCCCGGGGTGAGTTTACGTGTCGGTCATCAACACTCGCAGTTTTGGCCGATTCTGGCCCGTTTCGTGGACTATAACTCACTGTTTTGGGATCCCGGAGCGATTTCCACGATTATAGAACCCCGGGGTTCGTTTACGTGTCGGTCATCAACACTCGTCGTTTTGGCCGATTATGGCCCGTTTTGTGGACTACTACTCATTTTTTTGGGGTCCCAGAGTGATTTCCACGATTAACAAACCCCGGGGTGCGTTTACGTGTCGGTCATCAACAATCGCAGTTTTGGCCGATTCTGGCCCGTTGAAAGGGCATTTCCCTACTTTATGTTTTGGATGATGATGACAACCCTTTGTGGTCTAATCGTGTGCTATATGTTTCAGGTTCTCGATGCTTAGGCTTACATCGGATTGCTATTGCCTCTCGAAGGAAAAGATCGAAGACGTGTCCTCTATGCTTTTATTTTCTTTGGTCGTAGAGTTCCCGTACTATCAAGAGGGAATCCTCATTAGGAAGCTCTGGGGGAATCAGTTCACGTACACTTTTCTCACCCTCTCCTTGCGTTCCTCAGGTGTGTGAGAGAGAGAGAGAGTTTTCCTTGCCTCTTTCCCTCTTTCCTGCTCACTGTTTCTGCCCAGCGGTTGTACCGCTCCCTGGAGCGGTTGTACCGCTGGGTCTTGTTGCTCACCAGTGGTGCTCGAGCGGTTGTACCGCTGCCTCCGGGCGGTGGTACCGCCACCATGCTCTGCAACTGCTGGGGCGGTGGTTCCGTCCATGCACCGCTCAAGTACCGCCCTCGCTTCTGGTTTGATGCGGTTCTTGGGTGGTAGTGGCCCGGTTGGTCCGGTCATTCCACGATGACCGGTACCACCGGTGGTCCGAGCGGTTCTTCCGCTCAGAACTTAGCCACCCAAGAGCTCAAGGCAATGCGGTTGTTCCGGCCAAGCACCGCTCAAGTACCGGTCAAGCTCCTGTTTTGATGCGGTGGTTGTGCGGTAGCCAGGCGGTTGGTCCGGTTATTTTTCTTAGCCGGTACTACCGCCCGCCTGTCCGGTTGTACCGCTTGGTAGGGTTCTACAGTTACACCATGAGTCCCGATTGTACCGGGACGAGGACCGGTTGTACCGCTGTAGTGCAAAAACGCAGTAACGGTTGGATTTGTGGGGAGACTATTTAAGGGAGCTTCTCCCACCTACCACTCCCACCTTTGACCTCTCTCACTCCACCATTAATGCCCCTCAAGCTCTCTTGCCCGATCTCTCTCTAGTCACTCAAACTTGTTGATTTGCTAGGGATTGAAGGAGGAGACCTAGATCTACACTTCCACCAAAGGATATTTGATTCCCCCATACTTTCTTGTGTGGATTTTGTTACTCTTGGGTGTTTGAGCACCCTAGACGGTTGAGGTCACCTCGGAGCCATATTCCATTGTGGTGAAGCTTCGTGGTTCTTGTTGGGAGCCTCCAATTAAGTTATGGAGAGAGCCCCAACCTTGTTTGTAAAGGTTCGGTCGCCGCCTTCAAGGGCACCAATAGTGGAATCACGGCATCTCGCATTGTGTGAGAACGTGAGGAGAATACGGTGACCCTAGTGGCTTCTTGGGGAGCATTGTGCCTCCACACCGCTCCAACGGAGACGTACTTCCTCTCAAAGGGAAGGAACTTCGGCAACACATCCTCGTATCCACCGTCTCCACTTTTGGTTATCTCGTGCCTTTACTTGTGTAGCTTATTTGTTTCATATATCTTGCTTGCTTGTGTTCCTATTAGTGTTGCATCATATAGGTTGCTCATCTAGTTGCATATCTAGACAACCTATTTTGATGCAAGGTTTAAATTGCTAAAGAAAAGCTAAAAATTGTTAGTTGCCTATTCACCCCCCCCTCTAGTCAACCATATCGATCCTTTCAATTGGTATCAGAGCCTCGTCTCTTTATTAAGGACTTTACCGTCCGAAGAGTATGGTTGATACCGTAGACGGAGCGGAGGAACACTCCGTGTGAATCCTATCTCGTCTACGGGCGATGTGGGAACTTCGGTCTCTCGTGAGGATTTCAATGTAGCCTTGGAGACATTGAAAACCACCATGACGACCGAAGTTGAAAGCATGTTTACTAAATTTCTTGAGGGGCTTAAACTATCCACCGCACCGTTGAAAGTGGGGGATCCCGCCAACAAGGTGTTGGATGCTATCCCCAACAAGGGGGAAGCTAGTAGTGAAAAGGCTCCTTCTTCTAATGGCAAGAATGGCACCGGCATCTTTGCCCATGTGGAACCACCACTTGTTTATGGTGGACCGGTTCCTTCTACTCATTTGAATCATGCCGGTCCTCCTCCTAAGATTGTGAAAATGAGGACTTTGATTCTTGGGTTTACCGCTTTAAACGTCATTTAAATCATGTGAACACTAACCTTTGGAGAATCATTGAAGAAGGTTTCTACCCACATGATCCAAGCAACTTCACTCCTCGAGAAGCCGCGGACAATCAATTCAATGAGAATGCTCTCTTCATCATTCAAGATGCAATTCCACCCGAAGACCTACCTCATCTTCGTCCCTTCGCCTTGGCCAAAGATGCATGGCATTGTGTCGTGTCTCTCTACCGGGGAAGCGCAAGCATTCAACGCTCCAATTATGAAGTGGTACAAGATGAGGCCAATGAGTTTGCAATGAAGGAAGATGAAGAACCTCGTGAGCTTTATCGGAGAGTCACCAAACTCGCGGTCTCACTACGAGATCACGGGAGTAAGGACACGGATGACAATTGGATCAAGCGCAAATTCCTCAAGGCAATGATGCCCTACCACAAGGCCATGTCCTCCGTCATTCGCCGAAGACCGGACTTCCACACTTTGACCTCAAGCGAAGTGTTGGATGAGTTTGTGGCCATGAACATTTTGGACAAGACCGCCGACAATGCGGTGCTCCGTTCTCAACGGGCAAAGAAGCCTAACCTTGCATTGAAGGCCAAGCTCACCGTGGAAGAAGAAGAGGAAGAAGAGGAGAGCAACCCCGAAGATACAAAGTATGCATATCATGAACACATGGCACTTGCTTCAAGGCAATTTTGGAGCAAGAAAAATTCGAGGCCCAACTTTAGCAAAAACAACTCGAGTGGCACAAGGGGCAAGCAACGTGTAAGGACTTGCTACAATTGCGGCAACGTGAGTCATTTCATTGCGGAATGCCCGTATGAGAAGAGGGAAGACAATGGTGGCAAACTCATCCGAAAGGACAAGGCCAAGTCGTTCCCCAACAAGAACAACTTCACCAAGAAGACTCCTCCCAAGGCCTTGGTTGTGCAAGAAGAGTACAATGAGGATGATGACGATGATGAAGATGATGAGTCGGTTGCCATGGCTTCCGTTGCCATTGCAACAACGTCACGAGTGTCTCTCTTCGACTCACCCAACGAGAGCATCAACGCCAAGTGCCTCATGGCTAAAGCCACCAACAAGGTAACCTCCAACATCAAAACTACCATCATTAATCATCCTTCCCCATCGGATAGCATTAATGAAGTTGAGGGAGCTAATGTGGAGGCTAACGAGTTTGAGGCCTTTATGGGCAAACTCAAGGGAAAATCTAAGAAGCACTTTGTTGCTCTCTTGGAACAACTTGGTGAGGCCAATGACATGATCGAGGCTCACGAAGACACCATCTCGAAGATGGAAGGGCATAGTCATGACTATGCCGATGAGATTTCGGATCTTTCCAATGCTCTTGAGGAAGAGCGTGGTCTTTGTTTGGCTCTTGAGGAGTCACACAACGTTGATCATGCTAAGTTAGTGAAAGATTATGATCATGCCCTCGTTGTGTCTCGTGTGCTAAATTCCGAGAAGGCCAAACTCGGGGTTGATCTTGCTAGACTCAAAGAGTAGTTTGATATACTTGACAAGGCCCACAAGGCCTTCAAGGGTATTCACGCTAGTCTCAAGGAGTCTCATGATCAACTCCAAGTGAAGCTAACTAAGGAGAAAGCAACTTTTCCTCATATGGTTTTAATTGATAATGCAAATGCTACTAACCCGTGTTGTGAGCATATGCATCTTGTTGAGGAAAATGCTAAGTTGAAGGCGCAACTTGAGAGAGGTCTTGCGACTTGCATACAAGGCAAGAAGAACCTCAACGATCTCTTGATCAACCAAAAGGGAGGTGTGGCGAAGGAAGGGGTTGGGTACGTCCCCGACTCCAAGAATAATAAGAAGAATGACAAGACCAAACGACCTCCCCCCCTCATGCAAACCTTTGTGAGGGTGGGAGAGAGTGTCCTCGAGGAGAAGAAGAAGAACAAAGTCAAGAAGGGCAATGTCACCTCTCCCAACAAAGCCGGCAATTTTAATTCTTCTTATGTGTTGTGCCATGCTAGTGATGGGCATGTTTATGCCAAATTTGTTGGTTCTCTTCATGAGTACATTGAATGGTCTATTTGGGTTCCTAAGACCCTTGTTACTAACATCAAAGGACCCATTACAAAATGGGTACCTAAAACCAAGCATTGATCTCTTTTAGGTGTTTGCTTCCGGTGGTGGATCATGGTTGCTCGATAGCGGAGCTACAAATCATATGACCGGAAGCAAGGACTTGGTGGTGGACGTGCACAAGGTTCCATCTATGCCCATCAATGTCGAGTGGGGTGACGCCTCATCTTCTAAGGTATTGGGACTTGGCAAGGTTGTCATCTCTCATGATCTCACGATCGAGAAGGTCATGCTTGTTGAGTCCCTTGCATACAATTTACTTTCCGTTCGTCAACTTGCAATCATGGGTTTTGCCACTTTCTTTGATATCGATACCGTGGCCCTCTTGTGGAGCAAGACTCTTAAAGTAGCCTTTGTTGGGCATGTCGAGAACGGTTTATATGTGATTAACTTTTCGGAGCGACCCACTAAGACCGCGACATGCCTAATGGCTAAAGTTGATGTGGGATGGCTTTGGCATCGCCGTTTAGCCCATGTCAATATGAGATCTTTGCAAAGTCTCCTAAAGGGGGACCATGTCTGTGGACTAACGAATGTTAGTTTTGCTAAAGATCGTGCTTGCAGTGCCTGTATCGAAGGAAAGCTACATGAGAAGGCTCACCCTCCCACGACTATAATTTACTCAAAGAGGCCTTTGGAGCTCCTTCACATGGATCTCTTTGGGCCTCCATCCTTCGATAGTCTTGGAGGTAGGAAGTATTGCTTGGTGATTGTGGATGACTACTCAAGGTACACGTGGGTGTATTTCTTCAAGAGGAAGAGCGAGACCCAACAAACCGTCATTGACTTTGCAAATGAAGCACAACGTCAACACAATGCAAAGATCTTGACAATAAGAAGTGACAACGGCACCGAGTTCAAGAACTACACCTTGGATGAATTTCTTAGTGATGAGGGAATCAAGCATCAATATTCCGCACCATACACCCCTCAACAAAACGGTGTTGCGGAGAGGAAGAACCGGACGTTGATGGATGCGGCAAGGACCATGATGGAGGAGTTCAAGTCTCCGTACAACTTTTGGGCCGAAGCCATCAACACCGCGTGTCATGCATCCAATCGGCTCTACCTCCGCAAGGGCTTGAACAAGACTCCATATGAGATACTCACCGGTAACAAGCCCAACCTCAAGTACTTCCGGGTATTCGGGTGTAAGTGTTTCATTCTCAAGAAAGGTGTTCGGTTGTCTAAATTTGAGGCTAGAGCTTATGAGGGCATATTTGTTGGTTATGCTACAAACTCTCATGCTTACCGTGTCCTCAATAAATCCACGGGACTTATTGAGGAGACGTGTAACGTGGAGTTTGATGAGAATAATGGCTCCCAAGTGGAGCAAAGTGGCACTTGTGATGTAGGTGATGAAATTCCTCCTCAAGCCATAAGAAGAATGGGTGTTGGTTTCATCCTACCCATTGAGGAACCCCTTGTGGCCGAAGGAGAAGGACAATGCTCCACTCAAGTGGAGCCATCACCAACCCAAGGCCCACACACTTCCGAAGAACAAAGTGAAGGCCCTCAACCTCATGAACAAGACCAAGGGCTAGATCATACTCAAGACGGTGTGGACACACCAAGTGATGCCCAAGGTCAAGTTCTCTCCCCCGAGCAAGTTAAAGATCAAGAACAAGTTCATGAGGGCGCTCAAGATGATCAAGTAACCGCTCCTCAACTCACCACCGAGGAGGAATTAGAGCGTCGTGCCGCCAAGGTTGCTTCCAAGCTCTCCACCAAGGATCATCTCATGACGAATGTGATTGGAAGCTTAAGAAAGGGGGTAAGCACTCATAGACAATTAGCAAATTATTGTGAGCATCACGCGTTTGTCTCTTGTGTGGAACCCCTCAAGGTCTATGAGGCGCTAGAAGATCCGGATTGGCTCAATGCCATGCACGAAGAACTCAACAACTTCGAGTGCAACAAAGTGTGGAGATTGGTGCCAAGGCCAACGGGGAACCACAATGTCATTGGAACCAAGTGGATATTCAAGAACAAGCAAGATGCCCATGGGATTATCATTCGCAACAAGGCTCGTTTGGTAGCACAAGGCTACTCCCAAGTCGAGGGTATCGACTACGGTGAAACCTTTGCTCCCGTTGCTCATCTTGAATCCATTCGCATGTTGATTGCATATGCTTCTCATCATAACTTTAAGTTACATCAAATGGATGTGAAGAGTGCGTTTCTTAATGGACCCATTAATGAATTGGTGTACATCAAGCAACCCCCCGGGTTTGAGGATCCCTACTTTCCCGATCATGTGTATCAACTCGATAAGGCACTCTATGGCCTTAAACAAGCCCCACGTGCGTGGTATGACCACCTTACCGAGTTGTTACAAGACCGTGGGTTTGAAGTTGGGATAATCGACCCCATTCTTTTTACTAAGAAGGTCAAAAGGGAGTTGTTTGTGTGCCAATTATATGTTGATGATATTATCTTTGGTTCACCTAACAAAGCGTTCAATGAGGAATTTGCCGCTCTCATGACCTCAAAGTTCGAGATGTCCTCCATGGGGGAGTTGAAGTTCTTTCTAGGGTTCGAAGTGAAGCAAAGAAGAGAAGGAACCTTCATCAATCAATCCAAATACACTCAAGACATGCTCAAGAGATTCAAGCTAAGTGACGTCAAGCCGGCTTCCACTCCAATGCCCACCAAGTGCCAACTTGACTTAGATCCCAATGGTAAAGTGGTGGATCAAAAGGTATATCGTTCCATGATTGGATCCTTGCTTTACCTTTGTGCATCTAGACCGGACATCATGTTGAGTGTGGGAATTTGTGCACGGTTTCAAGCCGCACCTAAGGAAAGTCACTATGTGGCGGTCAAACGAATCTTTCGATATTTGGCTCATACCCCAAACTTTGGCTTATGGTACCCAAGAGGATCAAACTTCAAGCTTGTAGGGTACTCGGATTCCGATTGGGTGGGAGACAAAGTGGATAGGAAGTCCACTTCCGGAGGGTGCCAATTCCTTGGTTGCTCTTTGGTAAGTTGGTCTTCCAAAAAGAAAAGTTGTGTGTCTCTCTCGTCCACTGAAGCGGAGTATGTTGCGGCCGGTAGTTGTTGTGCACAACTCTTATGGATGAGGCAAACTTTAAAGGATTGTGGTGTCACTTGTGACAAAGTGCCTCTTTGGTGTGACAATGAAAGTGCCATCAAGATCTCTCTCAACCCGGTGCAACACTTCAAGACGAAGCATATTGAGATCCGGTATCACTTCATCCGGGATCACATTAGGCGAGGAGAGATCGAGCTCAACTACGTCAACACTCATGATAACCTTGCAGATATCTTCACGAAGCCCTTGGATGAAGCAAGATTTCACGAGTTAAGGCATGAGCTAAATATCATTGATTCGAGCAATGTTGCTTGAACCCTTGCACACCCTACCACGCTCAATTTGTTGTCTAGTTTAGGTGTAGGCATGGACATAGGGGGAGTGTTGTTCTCTCAATGAACTCTCCCTCCCCCCATTATGCATAAATTGATCGTGTCTTTCACATTATCCATATTTGATGGTATTTGTGCTTCAAAGACGAGTTTTGGTCGTGGACCGAAGGATAATTCTTTGCGGTGCCATACCAATTGACTCAAACATAGGTGGCCTCGGCCGCCATCCTCTCTTCGAGTTGTTGGAGTTAGCCTTGTTGTTCTTCTGTTGTTTTCTCTCTTTCTGTCTTTGCTCTTTGTGTTAGGCTCCCCTAGGGTGTTGTTTGTGCCCCTTTCTTCCTCCCTTCGGATTGCACTCATTTGATCTTGGCTTGGGTTTAGGTGGTCGGGCGGTACAATCGGTACCACGAGCGGTTCTACCGCTGGTACCGGGTTGTGCCGTCCCAAGGGTCTCCGTTCGGTGCTTGGGCGGTTCCACCGCACAAACCCACGGTAACCCATGTCCGGTACTACCGGTTGATGCCGTGCGGTACTACCGCTGCCTCCCAGGCACCGGAAGTACCGCCTCCATCCACCGGTCTGTACCAGACGAGCGGTACAACCGCTCCCTCAAGCGGTTCTACCGGGGCGTGTGTACGGGCCTATATATACTCGACGGGGCTGAAGGGTTTTCTTTTTCCCTTCGTCCTCGTTCCTCTTCTTTTTGCCCTAGCCGCCGGCCATCTCTACCCCTGCCCCGGAGTGCATCTCGCGCTTCGGATCCTTGGCTCTCCGTGGATTCTCTCCGTGGAGGCCTCCCGATCTCTTCCCATGGATGGTGGTAATGCCTCATGTTCTTTTCCTCTAGATTTGTTTTTAGGGTTCTTCCTTGTCTAGGGCTTTACTTATCTTTCCGCGTTTAGTGTTCGATCTATGGCTTAGAAGAGTTCTTTGTTAGCCTCCCGTCTTGTTTGCAGCACTTAGAATTCGGAATATTACTTGTGTGATTCGTATGCCTCGGTTAGATCTATCTTCCCTGGTAGTGCCACTGTCAGCGGTACTACCGCCCCTACGGGCGGTACAACCGCTGGAGCGGTACTACCGGTGGAAGATCCGGTACAACCGGAGTATATCAACCACTAAGCACTGTTCCATCTTCTCTGTTGTTGCAACTTGTTCCTTTTCTGCTAGTGGGTGCAATCCTCTCATCCTTGTTGGGTTTTTGTGTGTTCTTTTCGTGTGTGTGCTCAGGTGGCTCTAGTTCTCGCTCTGCTCCTCGCAAGACCAAGAAGAGGGCACGAAGGACCTTGCGCCCGGTTGTGTCTGATGATGAAGAAGAAGTTGTGATTCCCACCAAGCCCACTCGCCGTGAAAAGTCTGCAGCTGCTAAGCAACGTGTGGTTATGCCATTGCATCGTTGGAAAGCCAAGGATTGGGAAGCCTTCGGCTCAAAGAATCCGTATGAGGTTCCCATTGCTCCCCGTTGGACCACTGTTCAGTTCTGGAATGAGATGCAAGTGCGGATTGTTCATGAACTCTTTGAGTACAACAAGAACAAATATGCCAAGCAGTGGACAATTGATTTTGATCATTGGAGAAACAACATGGAGTATATTGGTGAGGCGCTAGCTCTCTGCGAGGAGTTTGATCTTGTCAAGATCATGTCAGTCAACTGTGACTTTGATGTTCAACTTATCCATCAGTTCTATGCCACGGTTCATTTTGGGGAAGATGATGCGCGCACTCTCACCTTCATGTGTCGCGATGAATTGTTTCAAGTTCCCTGGAGGGCTTTCTGCAATGCTATTGGGTAGGAAGATACCGGTCTAGGAGGAAGGGGTGGCATTCGCCCTCATGATTTTCCTGAGTCCATGCCTAAGGAGAAGCTTGCCCCTCTGTACATTCGGGGCCGTGGGATTATTGGAGAATCCAAGGATTTGGAGAAGGTCTATGACATCATGCACCGAGTGTTCCGCAATGTGCTCTTGCCCAAGGTGGGCAATCAAGATGAGATTCATGGCTATCTGGTTGATTTGATGGTTGCTATGAAGACCATGGTGGGGACAGGGGCAACGTTTGATGTATCAAATTGGCTGTGGCATGAGATGTACAACATGGTCATCTACCGTAAAGTCCCAATCTACGCTCCGTTTGTCATGTGCTTTCTGAACTCTGTGTGGGCTGTTCGTCGTCCTGGAGAGCTCCTCACTTCTCCAGACAACCTCACTGTTCATGAGGTCAAGCTCCTTAAGAAGAAGAAGCATGCCGAGCCTCGCTTCCCTGAACATGCTCCTGAGGATGTCTATGCTACTTCTGACGATGAGGATTTTGAGCTGGAGCCAGGGGCCAAGCCTTCGTGGGTGGCCAAACTTACTGCCAAGGTGAAGAAGACCTTTTGTCTCCAGGCTGACATCCAGAAGAAGATGTATGAGGCACATGTCAATGAGAAGCTTGCACGGCGTCACCAGATTGCAATGATGAAGCACCTCAACATGCAGGTTCAGAGTGGCTCTGAGAAGAGCATCACCCCAGAGGAGCGTTGGATCTCTACCCATAGCACCTGGACTGATGATGAAGCCCCTCCCCAGCCATCATCTGAAGGAAATATGCCCTAGAGGCAATAATAAAGTTATTATTTATTTCCTTATTTCATGATAAATGTTTATTATTCATGCTAGAATTGTATTAACCGGAAACATAATACATGTGTGAATACATAGACAAACAGAGTGTCACTAGTATGCCTCTACTTGACTAGCTCGTTAATCAAAGATGGTTATGTTTCCTAACCATGGACAAAGAGTTGTTATTTGATTAACGGGATCACATCATTAGTTGAATGATCTGATTGACATGACCCATTCCATTAGCTTAGCACCCGATCGTTTAGTATGTTGCTATTGCTTTCTTCATGACTTATACATGTTCCTATGACTATGAGATTATGCAACTCCCGTTTGCCGGAGGAACACTTTGTGTGCTACCAAACGTCACAACGTAAATGGGTGATTATAAAGGTGCTCTACAGGTGTCTCCAAAGGTACATGTTGGGTTGGCGTATTTCGAGATTAGGATTTGTCACTCCGATTGTCGGAGAGGTATCTCTGGCCCTCTCGGTAATGCACATCACATAAGCCTTGCAAGCATTGCAACTAATGAGTTAGTTGCAAGATGATGTATTACGTAACGAGTAAAGAGACTTGCCGGTAATGAGATTGAACTAGGTATTGGATACCGACGATCGAATCTCGGGCAAGTAACATACCGATGACAAAGGGAACAACGTATGTTGTTATGCGGTCTGACTGATAAAGATCTTCGTAGAATATGTAGGAGCCAATATGGGCATCCAGGTCCCTCTATTGGTCATTGGCCGGAGATTTGTCTCAGTCATGTCTACATTGTTCTCGAACCGTAGGGTCCGCACGCTTAACGTTACGATGACAGTTATTATGAGATTATGCATTTTGATGTACCGAAGTTAGTTCGGAGTCCCGGATGTGATCACGGACATGACGAGGAGTCTCGAAATGGTCGAGACATAAAGATTGATATATTGGACGACTATATTCGGACACCGGAAGCGTTCCAGGGAAGTTTCGGATAAAACCGGAGCACCGGGGGTTACCGGAACCCCCCGGGGGGTTAATGGGCCTCATGGGCCTAAAGTGGAGAAGAGGAAGGGGCTGCCAGGGCAGGCCGCGCGCCCCCTCTCCCCCTAGTCCGAATTGGACAAGGAGGGAGGGGCGGCGCCCCCCCTTTCCTTCTCTCCTTCCACCTCTCCTACTTGGACAAGGAAAAGGGAGGGGAGTCCTACTCCCGGTAGGAGTAGGACTCCTCCTGCGCGCCTCCTCTAGGGCCGGCCGCACCCCCCTTGGATCATTTGTATACGGAGGCAGGGGGGCACCCTAGAACACACAAGTTGATCCTCGTAATCGTTCCTTAGCCGTGTGCGGTGCCCCCCTCCACCATATTCCACCACGGTCATATCGTTGCAGTGCTTAGGCGAAGCCCTGCGTCGGTAGAACATCATCATCGTCACCACGCCGTTGTGCTGACGGAACTCATCCCCGAAGCTTTGCTGGATCGGAGCCCGGGGAGCGTCGTCGAGCTGTACGTGTGCTAAGAACTCGGAGGTGCCGGAGTAACGGTGCTTGGATCGGTCGGATCAGGAAGACGTACGACTACTTCCTCTACGTTGCGTCAACGCTTCCGCTTCGGTCTATGAGGGTACGTAGACAACACTCTCCCCTCTCGTTGCTATGCATCACCATGATCTTGCGTGTGCGTAGGAAAATTTTGAAATTACTACGTTTCCCAACAGTGGTATCAGAGCCAGGTTTTATGTGTTGATGTTATATGCACGAGTAGAACACAAGTGAGTTGTGGGCGATATAAGTCATACTGCTTACCAGCATGTCATACTTTGGTTCGGCGGTATTGTTGGACGAAGCGGCCTGGACCGACATTACGCGTACGCTTACGCGAGACCGGTTCTCCCGACGTGGCTTGCACATAGGTGGCTTGCAGGTGACAGTTTCTCCAACTTTAGTTGAACCGAGTGTGGCTACGCCCGGTCCTTGCGAAGGTTAAAACAGCACCAACTTGACAAACTATCGTTGTGGTTTTAATGCGTAGGTAAGATTGGTTCTTGCTTAAGCCCGTAGCAGCCACATAAAACTTGCAACAACAAAGTAGAGGACGTCTAACTTGTTTTTGCAGGGCATGTTGTGATGTGATATGGTCAAGACATGATGCTGATTTTATTGTATGAGATGATCATGACCGAGTTATCGGCAACTGGCAGGAGCCATATGGTTGTTGCTTTATTGTATGCAATGCAATCACGCAGTAATGCTTTACTTTATCACTAAACGGTAGCGATAGTCGTGGAAGCATAAGATTCGCGAGACGACAACGATGCTACGATGGAGATCAAGGTGTCGCGCCGGTGACGATGGTGATCATGACGGTGCTTCGGAGATGGAGATCACAGGCACAAGATGATGATGGCCATATCATATCACTTATATTGATTGCATGTGATGTTTATCCTTTATGCATCTTATCTTGCTTTGATTGACGGTAGCATTATAAGATGATCTCTCACTAAAATTATCAAGAAGTGTTCTCCCTGAGTATGCACCGTTGCGAAAGTTCTTCGTGCTAAGACACCACATGATGATCGGGTGTGATAGGCTCTACGTTCAAATACAACGGGTGCAAAACAGTTGCACACGCGGAATACTCAGGTTATACTTGATGAGCCAAGCATATACAGATATGGCCTCGGAACACAGAGACCGAAAGGTCGAGCGTGAATCATATAGTAGATATGATCAACATAGTGATGTTCACCATTGAAACTACTCCATCTCACGTGATGATCGGACATGGTTTAGTTGATTTGGATCACCTGATCACTTAGAGGATTAGAGGGATGTCTATCTAAGTGGGAGTTCTTAAGTAATATGATTAAATTGAACTTAAATTTATCATGAACTTAGTCCTGGTAGTATTTTACAAATTATGTTGTAGATCAATAGCTCGCGTTGTTGCTTCCCTGTGTTTATTTTGATATGTTCCTAGAGAAAATTGTGTTGAAAGATGTTAGTAGCAATGATGTGGATTGGATCCGTGATATGAGGTTTATCCTCATTGCTGCACAGAGGAATTATGTCCTTGATGCACCGCTAGGTGACAGACCTATTACAGGAGCAGATGCTGACGTTATGAGCGTTTGGCTAGCTCAATATGATGACTACTTAATAGTTTAGTGCACCATGCTTAACGGCTTAGAATCGGGACTTCAAAGACGTTTTGAACGTCATGGACCATATGAGATGTTCCAGGAGTTGAAGTTAATATTTCAAGCAAATACCCGAGTTGAGAGATATGAAGTCTCCAACAAGTTCTATAGCTAAAAGATGGGGGAGAATCGCTCAACTAGTGAGCATGTGCTCAGATTGTCTGGGTACTACAATCGCTTGAATCAAGTGGGAGTTAATCTTCCAGATAAGATAGTGATTGACAGAATTCTCTAGTCACCATCACCAAGTTAGTAGAACTTCGTGATGAACTATAGTATGCAAGGGATGACAAAAACGAATCCCGAGCTTTTCAGGATGATGAAATCGATGAAGGTAGAAATCAAGAAAGAGCATCAAGTGTTGATGGTTGACAAGATCACTAGTTTCAAGAAAAGGGCAAAGGAAAAAAGGGGAACTTCAAGAAAAACAGCAAGCAAGTTGCTGCTCATGTGAAGAAGCCCAAGTCTGGTCCTAAGCCTGAGACTAAGTGCTTCTACTGCAAAGGGACTGGTCGCTGGAAGCGGAACTACCCCAAGTGATTGGCGGATAAAAGGATGGCAAAGTCAACATAAGTATATTTGATATACATGTTATTGATGTGTACTTTACTAGTGTTTATAGCAATCCCTCAGTATTTGATACTAGTTCAGTTGCTAAGATTAGTAACTCGAAACGGGAGTTGCAGAATAAACAGAGACTAGTTAAGGGTGAAGTGACGATGTGTGTTGGAAGTGGTTCCAAGATTGATATGATCATCATCGCACACTCCCTATAATTTCGGGATTAGTGTTGAACCTAAATAAGTGTTATTTGGTGTTTGCATTGAGCATGAATATGATTTGATCATGTTTATTGTAATACGGTTATTCATTTAAGTAAGAGAATAAATTTTTGTTCTGTTTACATGAATAAAACCTTATGTGGTTACACACTCAATGAAAATAGTTCGTTGGATCTCGATCGTAGTGATACACATAATCATAATATTGAAACCAAAAGATGCAAAGTTAATAATGATAGTGCAACTTATTTGTGGCACTGCCGTTTAGGTCATATTGGTGTAAAGCGCATGAAGAAACTCCATGCTGATGGGCTTTTGGAATCACTTGATTATGAATCAGTTGATGCTTGCGAACCATGCCTCATGGGCAAGATGACTAAGACTCTGTTCTTCGGAACAATGAAGCGAGCAACAGATTTGTTGGAAATCATGCATACTGATATATGTGGTCCGATGAATATTGAGGCTCGCGACAGGTATCATTATTTTCTGATCTTCACAGATGATTTGAGCAGATATGAGTATATCTACTTGATGAAACATAAGTCTGAAACATTTGAAAAGTTCAAAGAATTTCAGAGTGAAGTGAAAAATCATCGTAACAAGAAAATAAAAGTTTCTACGATCTGATCGTAGAGAAGAGTATTTGAGTTACGAGTTTGGCCTTCAGTTAAAAACAATGTGAAATAGTTTCACTATTCACGCCACCTGGAACACCACAGCATAATGGTGCGTCCGAACGTCATAACCGTACTTTATTGGATATAGTACCATCTATGATGTCTCTTACCGATCTACCACTATCGTTTTTGGGGTTATGCATTAAAGACAGCTGCATTCACGTTAAAAAGGGCATCATCTAAGTCCGTTGATACGACATAATCTGAACTGTGGTTTGGCAAGAAACCAAAGTTGTCGTTTCTTAAAGTTTGGGTTGCAATGCTTATATGAAAAAGTTTCAACTCGATAAGCTCAAACCCAAATCAGAGAAGTGCGTCTTCATAGGATACCCAAAAAGAAAAATGTTGGGTACACCTTCTATCACAGATCCGAAGGCAAGCTATTCGTTGCTGGGAATGGATCCTTTCTAGAGAAGGAGTTTTCTCTCGAAAGAAGTGAGTGGGAGGAAAGTAGAAAACTTGATTAGGTAATTGTACCTTCTCCCTTATTGGAAAGTAGTTCATCACAGAAATCTGTTCTTGTGACTACTACACCAATCAGTGAGGAAGCTAATGATGATGATCATGTAACTTCAGATCAAGTTACTACCGAATCTCGTAGGTAAACCAGAGTGAGATCCGCACCAGAGTGGTACGGTAATCCTGTTCTGGAAGTCATGTTACTAGACCATGACGAACTTGCGAACTATGAGGAAGCGATGATGAGCCCAGATTCCGCGAAATGGCTTGAGGCCATAAAATCTGAGATGGGATCCATGTATGAGAACAAAGTATGGACTTTGATTGACTTGCCCGATGATCGGCAAGTAAATGGATCTTCAAGAGGAAGACGGACGTTGATAGTAGTGTTACTATCCACAAAGCTAGACTTGTCGAAAAAGGTTTTTTGACAAAGTTCAAAGTGTTGACTACGATGAGAGTTTCTCACTCGTATCTATGCTTGAGTCTGTCCGAATCATGTTAGCAATTGCTGCATTTTATGAAATCCGGCAAATGGATGAACAAAACTGTATTCCTTAATGGATTTATTAAAGAAGAGTTGTATACGATGCAACCAGAAGGTTTTGTCAATCCTAAAGGTGCTAACAAAATATGCAAGCTCCAGCAATTCATCTGTGGACTGGTGCAAGCATCTCGAAGTTGGAATATACGCTTTGATGAGTTGATCAAAGCATATAGTTTTATACAGACTTGCGGTGAAGCCTGTATTTACAAGAAAGTGAGTGGGAGCACTACAGCATTTCTGATAAGTATATGTGAATGACATATTGTTGATCGGAAATAATGTAGAATTATTCTGTAAAGCATAAAGGAGTGTTTGAAAGGAGTTTTTCAAAGAAAGACTTCGGTGAAGCTACTTACATATTGAGCTTCAAGATCTATAGAGATAGATCAAGACGCTTGATAAGTTTTATCAATGAGTACATACCTTGACAAGATTTTGAAGTAGTTCAAAATGGAGCAGTCAAAGAAAGAGTTCTTGCCTGTATTACAAGGTGTGAAGTTGAGTAAGACTCAAAGCCCGACCACGGTAGAAGATAGAAAGAGAATGAAAGTCATTCCCTATGCCTTGGCCATAGGTTCTATAAAGTATGTCATGCTGTGTACCAGATCTATTGTATACCCTGCACTGATTTGGCAAGGGAGTACAATAGTGATCTAGGAGTAGATCACTGGACAGCGGTCAGAATTATCCTTAGTGAAATAAAGGATATGTTTCTCGATTATGGACGTAACAAAAAGGTTCGTCGTAAAGGGTTACGTCGATGCAAGTTTTGACACTGATCCAGATGACTCTAAGTCTCAATCTGGATACATATTGAAAGTGGGAGCAATTAGCTAGAGTAGCTCCATGCAGAGCATTGTTGACATAGAAATTCGCAAAATACTTACGGGTCTGAATATGACAGACCCGTTGACTAAAATTATCTTCCAAGCAAAACATGATCACACCTTAGTACTCTTTGGGTGTTAATCACATAGTGATGTGAACTAGATTACTGACTCTAGTAAACCCTTTGGGTGTTGATCACATATCGATGTGAACTATGGGTGTTAATCACATGGTGATGTGAACTATTGCTGTTAAATCACATAGCGATGTGAACTAGATTATTGACTCTAGTGCAAGTGGGAGACTGAAGGAAATATGCCCTAGAGGCAATAATAAAGTTATTATTTATTTCCTTATTTCATGATAAATGTTTATTATTCATGCTAGAATTGTATTAACCGGAAACATAATACATGTGTGAATACATAGACAAACAGAGTGTCACTAGTATGCCTCTACTTGACTAGCTCGATAATCAAAGATGGTTATGTTTCCTAACCATGGACAAAGAGTTGTTATTTGATTAACGGGATCACATCATTAGTTGAATGATCTGATTGACATGACCCATTCCATTAGCTTAGCACCCGATCGTTTAGTATGTTGCTATTGCTTTCTTCATGACTTATACATGTTCCTATGACTATGAGATTATGCAACTCCCGTTTGCCGGAGGAACACTTTGTGTGCTACCAAACGTCACAACATAAATGGGTGATTATAAAGGTGCTCTACAGGTGTCTCCAAAGGTACATGTTGGGTTGGCGTATTTCGAGATTAGGATTTGTCACTCCGATTGTCGGAGAGGTATCTCTGGGCCCTCTCGGTAATGCACATCACATAAGCCTTGCAAGCATTGCAACTAATGAGTTAGTTGCAAGATGACGTATTACGTAACGAGTAAAGAGACTTGCCGGTAACGAGATTGAACTAGGTATTGGATACCGACGATCGAATCTCGGGCAAGTAACATACCGATGACAAAGGGAACAACGTATGTTGTTATGCGGTCTGACCGATAAAGATCTTCGTAGAATATGTAGGAGCCAATATGGGCATCCAGGTCCCGCTATTGGTTATTGACCGGAGATTTGTCTCAGTCATGTCTACATTGTTCTCGAACCGTAGGGTCCGCACGCTTAACGTTACGATGACAGTTATTATGAGATTATGCATTTTGATGTAACGAAGTTAGTTCGGAGTCTCGGATGTGATCACGGACATGACGAGGAGTCTCGAAATGGTCGAGACATAAAGATTGATATATTGGACGACTATATTCAGACACCGGAAGCGTTCCGGGGAAGTTTCGGATAAAACCGGAGCACCGGGGGGTTACCGGAACCCCCCGGGGGGTTAATGGGCCTCATGGGCCTAAAGTGGAGAAGAGGAAGGGGCTGCCAGGGCAGGCCGCGCGCCCCCTCTCCCCCTAGTCCGAATTGGACAAGGAGGGAGGGGCGGCGCCCCCCCCCCTTTCCTTCTCTCCTTCCACCTCTCCTACTTGGACAAGGAAAAGGGAAGGGAGTCCTACTCCCGGTAGGAGTAGGACTCCTCCTGCGCGCCTCCTCTAGGGCCGGCCGCACCCCCCTTGGATCCTTTATATACGGAGGCAGGGGGGCACCCTACAACACACAAGTTGATCCTCGTGATCGTTCCTTAGCCGTGTGCGGTGCCCCCCTCCACCATATTCCACCTCGGTCATATCATTGTAGTGCTTAGGCGAAGCCCTACGTCGGTAGAACATCATCATCGTCACCACGCCGTTGTGCTGACGAAACTCATCCCCGAAGCTTTGCTGGATCGGAGCCCGGGGAGCGTCATCGAGCTGTACGTGTGCTAAGAACTCGGAGGTGCCGGAGTAACGGTGCTTGGATCGGTCGGATCGGGAAGACGTACGACTACTTCCTCTACGTTGCGTCAACACTTCCGCTTCAGTCTACGAGGGTACGTAGACAACACTCTCCCCTCTCGTTGCTATGCATCACCATGATCTTGCGTGTGCGTAGGAAAATTTTGAAATTACTACGTTCCCCAACATCATCCTCGCGTGCAGCAGCTGACCATGCCATGGAGGACTCTGATCATGACGACGATGACGACTCTGCTGATGAGGATCCAGATGCGACCGAGGAGTCAGAGGAGGACGCCTGAGCTTTGGGACGCTAGCTTCGCTCTTTTCCTTTTTGGTGTCTTGATGCCAAAGGGGGAGAGGGTTCTATAGGTCTCGGGATTTGCATGGGTTGGGTTTCTCGTTTCCTCGTGTTTCTCTTTAGCGTTGAACCTTGTTCGTGGTGGTTTCTTGTTGTGTGTGAGACTTATGCAACTCCTTTTATTTCCTTCAGTTCGTCGGTTACTTTTATTGTTATTATTGCTATCTATCCATTATGTTGTCTCTCATATTATGTGCTTAGAGTGGTGAGTCTATAAAATCTAGGGGGAGTCTAGTCCTGAAAGTGTGCCCATGCTTTCTAACAGCTATTACTTGTTGGGGCACATATTCAGGGGAGTTCCGTCTAGATTTCTTTGACTTATCTCTTGCAAATCGTGTTGTTGTCATCATCCACCAAAAAGGGGGAGATTGAAAGGGCATTTCCCTACTTTATGTTTTGGATGATGATGACAACCCTTTGTGGTCTAATCGTGTGCTATATGTTTCAGGTTCTCGATGCTTAGGCTTACATCGGATTGCTATTGCCTCTCGAAGGAAAAGATCGAAGACGTGTCCTCTACGCTTTTATTTTCTTTGGTCGTAGAGTTCCCGTACTATCAAGAGGGAATCCTCATTAGGAAGCTCTCGGGGAATCAGTTCACGTACACTTTTCTCACCCTCTCCTTGCGTTCCTCAGGTGTGTGTGAGAGAGAGAGTTTTCCTTGCCTCTTCCCCTCTTTCCTACTCACTGTTTCTGCCCAGCGGTTGTACCGCTCTCTGGAGCGGTTGTACCGCTCCCTGGAGCGGTTGTACCGCTGGGTCTTGTTGCTCACCAGTGGTGCTCGAGCGGTTGTACCGCTGCTTCCGGGCGGTGGTACCACCACCATGCTCTGCAACTGCTGGGGCGGTGGTTCCGTCCATGCACCGCTCAAGTACCGCCCTCGCTTCTAGTTTGATGCGGTTCTTGGGCGGTAGTGGCCCGGTTGGTCCGGTCATTCCACGATGACCGGTACCACCGGTGGTCTGAGCGGTTCTTCCGCTCAGAACTTAGCCACCCAAGAGCTCAAGGCCATGCGGTTGTTCCGGCCAGGCACCGCTCAAGTACTGGTCAAGCTCCTGTTTTGATGCGGTGGTTGTGCGGTAGCCAGGCGGTTGGTCCGGTTACTTTTCTTAGCCGGTACTACCGCCCGCCTGTCCGGTTGTACCGCTTGGTAGGGTTCTACAGTTACACCGTGAGTCCCGGTTGTACCGGGACGAGGATCGGTTGTACCGCTGCAGTGCAAAAACGCAGTAACGGTTGGATTTGTGGGGAGACTATTTAAGGGAGCTTCTCCCACCTACCACTCCCACCTTTGACCTCTCTCACTCCACCATTAATGCCCCTCAAGCTCTCTTGCTCGATCTCTCTCTCTAGCCACTCAAACTTGTTGATTTGCTAGGGATTGAAGGAGGAGACCTAGATCTACACTTCCACCAAAGGATATTTGATTCCCCCATACTTTCTTGTGTGGATTTTGTTACTCTTGGGTGTTTGAGCACCCTAGACGGTTCAGGTCACCTCGGAGCCATATTCCATTGTGGTGAAGCTTCGTGGTTCTTATTGGGAGCCTCCAATTAAGTTGTGGAGAGAGCCCCAACCATGTTTGTAAAGGTTTGGTCGCCGCCTTCAAGGGCACCAATAGTGGAATCACGACATCTCGCATTGTGTGAGGGCGTGAGGAGAATACGGTGGCCCTAGTGGCTTCTTGGGGAGCATTGTGCCTCCACACCGCTCCAACGGAGACGTACTTCCTCTCAAAGGGAAGGAACTTCGCAACACATCCTCGTCTCCACCGTCTCCACTTTTGGTTATCTCGTGCCTTTACTTGTGTAGCTTATTTGTTTCATATATCTTGCTTGCTTATGTTCCTATTAGTGTTGCATCATATAGGTTGCTCATCTAGTTGCATATCTAGACAACCTATTTTGATGCAAAGTTTAAATTGCTAAAGAAAAGCTAAAAATTGTTAGTTGCCTATTCACCCCCCTCTAGTCAACCATATCGATCCTTTCACCCGTTTCATGACTATTACTCACTGTTTTGGGGTCCCGAAGTGATTTCCACGATTATAGAACCCCGGGGTGCATTTACGTCTCGGTTATCAACACTCGCGGTTTTTGCTGATTCTGGCCTGTTTCGTGGACTATTACTCACTGTTTTGGGGTCACGGAGTGATTTCCATGATTAACGAACCCCGGGGTGCGTTTACGTGTCGGTCATCAACACTCGTGGTTTGGCCAATTCTGGCCCGTTTCTAGGACTACTACTCACTGTTTGGGGGTCCTAGAGTGATTTCCACGATTAACGAACCTCGGGGAGCGTTTACGTGTCTGTACGTGTCGGTCATCAACAATCGCAGTTTTGGCCTATCCCGGCCCGTTTCTTTGACTATTACTCACCGTTTTGGGGTCCCGAAGCGATTTCCATAGTTGTTAAACCCCAAGGTGCACTTACATGTCGGTCATCAACACTCGCAGTTTTGGCCAATTCTGGCCCGTTCCGTGGACTATTACTCGCTGTTTTGGGGTCCCGGAGTGATTTCCACGATAAACGAACCCCCGGGTGCGTTTACGTGTCGGTCATCAACAATCGCAGTTTTGGCCGATTCTGGCCCGTTTCATGACTATTACTCACTGTTTTGGGGTCCCGAAGTGATTTCCACGATTATAGAACCCCGGGGTTCGTTTACGTATGGGTCATCAACACTCGCCGTTTTGGCAGATTATGGCCCGTTTCGTGGACTATTACTCACTGTTTTGGGGTCCCGGAGTGATTTCCATGATTAACGAACCCCGGGGTGCGTTTACGTGTCGGTCATCAACACTCACAGTTTTGGTCGATTCTGGCCTGTTTCGTGGAATATTACTCACTGTTTTGGTGTCCCGGAGCGATTTCCACGATTATAAATCCCCGGGGTTTGTTTACGTGTCGGTCATCAACACTCGTTGTTTTGGCCGATAATGGCCCGTTTCATGGACTATTACTCACTGTTTTGGGATCCCGGAGCGATTTCCACGATTATAGAACCCCGGGGTACGTTTACGTGTCGGTCATCAACACTCGTCGTTTTGGCCGATTCTGGCCCGTTTCGTGGACTATTACTCATTGTTTTGGGGTCCTGGAGTGATTTCCACGATTAACGAACCCCGGGGAGCGTTTACGTGTGTGTACGTGTCGGTCATCAACAATCGCAGTTTTGGCCTATTCCGGCCCGTTTCTTTGACTATTACTCACCGTTTTGGGGTCCCGAAGCGATTTCCATAGTTGTTAAACCCCGAGGTGCGCTTACATGTCGGTCATCAACACTCGCAGTTTTGGCCAATTCTGGCCCGTTTCGTGGACTATACTCGCTGTTTTGGGGTCCCGGAGTGATTTCCACGATAAACGAACCCCGGGGTGCGTTTACGTCTCGGTCATCAACACTCGTAGTTTTTGCTGATTCTGGACCGTTTCATGGACTATTACTCACTGTTTTGCGGTCCCGGAGGGATTTCCACGATTATAGAACCCCGGGGTTCGTTTACGTATGGGTCAACAACACTCGTCGTTTTGGCCGATTATGGCCTGTTTCGTGGACTATTACTCACTGTTTTGGGGTCCCGGAGTGATTTCCATGATTAACGAACCCCGGGGTGCGTTTACATGTCGGTCATCAACACTCGCAGTTTTGGCCGATTCTGGCCCGTTTCGTGGACTATTACTCACTGTTTTGGGGTCCTGGAGCAATTTCCACGATTAAAAAACCCCGGGGTTCGTTTACGTGTCGGTTATCAACACTCGTCGTTTTGGCCGATTATGGCCCGTTTCGTGGACTATTACTCACTGTTTTGGGGTCCCGGAGTGATTTCCACGATAACCGAACCCTGGGGTACGTTTACGTGTCGGTCATCAACACTCGCAGTTTGGCCGATTCTGGCCCGTTTCGTGGACTATTACTCACTGTTTTGGGGTCCCGGAGTGATTTCCATGATTAGAGAACCCCGGGGTTCGTTTACGTATCGGTCATCAACACTCGTCGTTTTGGCCGATTATGGCCCGTTTCGTGGACTATTACTCACTGTTTTGGGGTCCCGGAGTGATTTCCACGGTTAACGAACCCCAGGGTGCGTTTACGTGTCGGTCATCAACACTCGTAGTTTTGGCCGATTCTGGCCCGTTTCATGGACTATTACTCACTGTTTTGGGGTCCCAGAGCGATTTCCACGATTATAGAACCCCGGGGTTCGTTTACGTGTCAGTCATCAACACTCGTCGTTTTGGCCGATTATGGCCCGTTTCGTGGACTATTACTCACTGTTTTGGGGTCGCGGAGCGATTTCTACGATTATAGAACCCTAGGGTGCGTTTACGTGTCAGTCCACAACACTCACAGTTTTGGCCGATTCTGGCCCATTTCATGGACTATTACTCACTGTTTTCGGGTCACGGAGTGATTTCCATGATTAACGAACCCCGGGATGCGTTTACGTGTCGGTCATCAACACTCGTGGTTTGGCCGATTCTGGCCTGTTTCTAGGACTATTAATCACTGTTTTGGGGTCCTGGAGTGATTTCCACGATTAACGAACCCCGGGGTGCGTTTACATGTTTGTATGTGTCGGTCATCAACAATCGCAGTTTTGGCCAATTCTGGCCCGTTTCTTCGACTATTACTCACCGTTTTGGGGTCCCGAAGCGATTTCCATAGTTGTTGAATCCTAGGGTGCGTTTACGTGTCGGTCCTCAACACTCACAGTTTTGGGGTCCCGGAGTGATTTCCACGATAAACGAACCCCGGGTGCGTTTACGTGTCGGTCATCAACACTCGCAGTTTTGGCCGATTATGACCCGTTTCGTGGACTATTACTCGCTGTTTTGGGATCCCGGAGTGATTTCCATGATTATAGAACCCCGGGGTTCGTTTACATATCAGTCATCAACACTTGTCGTTTTGGCCGATTATGGCCTGTTTCGTGGACTATTACTCACTGTTTTGGGGTCCTGGAGTGATTTCCATGATTAACGAACCCCGGGGTGCGTTTACGTGTCGGTCATCAACACTCACAGTTTTAGTCGATTCTGGCCCGTTTCGTGGACTATTACTCACTGTTTGGGGGTCCCGGAGCGATTTCCACGATTATAAAACCCTGGGGTTCGTTTACGTGTCGGTCATCAACACTCGTCGTTTTGGCCGATTATGCCCCGTTTCATGGACTATTACTCACTGTTTTGGGGTCCCGGAGTGATTTCCACGATTAGAGAACCCCGGGGTTCGTTTACGTATCGGATATCAACACTCACAGTTTTGGCCGATTATGGCCCGTTCCGTGGACTATTATTACTTACTGTTTTGGGGTCCCGGAGTGATTTCCATGATAAACGAACCCCGGGGTGTGTTTACGTGTCGGTCATCAACACTCGCAGTTTTGGCCGATTCTGACCCGTTTCGTGGACTATTACTCACTGTTTTGGGGTCCTGGAGCGATTTCCACGATTATAAAACCTCGGGGTTCGTTTACGTGTCGGTCATCAACACTCGTCGTTTTGGCCAATTATGGCCCGTTTGGTGGACTATTACTCACTGTTTTGGGGTCTCGTACTGATTTCCAGGATAAACGAACCCCGGGGTACGTTTCGTGTCGGTCATCAAAACTCGCAGTTTGGGCCGATTCTGGCCTGTTTCGTGGACTATTACTCACTGTTTTGGGGTCTTGGAGTGATTTCCACGATTATAGAACCCCGGGGTTTGTTTACGTATCGGTTATCAACACTCATCGATTTGGCCAATTATGGCCCGTTTCGTGGACTATTACTCACTGTTTTGGGGTCCCGGAATGATTTCCACGATTAACGAACCCCGGGGTGCGTTTACGTGTCGGTCATCAACACTCGCAGTTTTGGCCGATTCTGGCCCGTTTCGTGGACTATTACTCACTGTTTTGGGGTCCTGGAGCAATTTCCACGATTAAAAAACCCCGGGGTTCGTTTACGTGTCGGTTATCAACACTCGTCGTTTTGGCCGATTATGGCCCGTTTCGTGGACTATTACTCACTGTTTTGGGGTCCCGGAGTGATTTCCACGATAACCGAACCCTGGGGTACGTTTACGTGTCGGTCATCAACACTCGCAGTTTGGCCGATTCTGGCCCGTTTCGTGGACTATTACTCACTGTTTTGGGGTCCCGGAGTGATTTCCATGATTAGAGAACCCCGGGGTTCGTTTACGTATCGGTCATCAACACTCGTCGTTTTGGCCGATTATGGCCCGTTTCGTGGACTATTACTCACTGTTTTGGGGTCCCGGAGTGATTTCCACGGTTAACGAACCCCAGGGTGAGTTTACGTGTCGGTCATCAACACTCGTAGTTTTGGCCGATTCTGGCCCGTTTCATGGACTATTACTCACTGTTTTGGGGTCCCAGAGCGATTTCCACGATTATAGAACCCCGGGGTTCGTTTACGTATCGGTCATCAACACTCGTCGTTTTGGCCGATTATGGCCCGTTTCGTGGACTATTACTCACTGTTTTGGGGTCGCGGAGCGATTTCTACGATTATAGAACCCTAGGGTGCGTTTACGTGTCAGTCCACAACACTCACAGTTTTGGCCGATTCTGGCCCATTTCATGGACTATTACTCACTGTTTTCGGGTCACGGAGTGATTTCCATGATTAACGAACCCCGGGATGCGTTTACGTGTCGGTCATCAACACTCGTGGTTTGGCCGATTCTGGCCTGTTTCTAGGACTATTAATCACTGTTTTGGGGTCCTGAAGTGATTTCCACGATTAACGAACCCCGGGGTGCGTTTACATGTTTGTATGTGTCGGTCATCAACAATCGCAGTTTTGGCCAATTCTGGCCCGTTTCTTCGACTATTACTCACCGTTTTGGGGTCCCGAAGCGATTTCCATAGTTGTTGAATCCTAGGGTGCGTTTACGTGTCGGTCCTCAACACTCACAGTTTTGGGGTCCCGGAGTGATTTCCACGATAAACGAACCCCGGGTGCGTTTACGTGTCGGTCATCAACACTCGCAGTTTTGGCCGATTATGACCCGTTTCGTGGACTATTACTCGCTGTTTTGGGATCCCGGAGTGATTTCCATGATTATAGAACCCCGGGGTTCGTTTACATATCAGTCATCAACACTTGTCGTTTTGGCCGATTATGGCCTGTTTCGTGGACTATTACTCACTGTTTTGGGGTCCTGGAGTGATTTCCATGATTAACGAACCCCGGGGTGCGTTTACGTGTCGGTCATCAACACTCACAGTTTTAGTCGATTCTGGCCCGTTTCGTGGACTATTACTCACTGTTTGGGGGTCCCGGAGCGATTTCCATGATTATAAAACCCTGGGGTTCGTTTACGTGTCGGTCATCAACACTCGTCGTTTTGGCCGATTATGCCCCGTTTCATGGACTATTACTCACTGTTTTGGGGTCCCGGAGTGATTTCCACGATTAGAGAACCCCGGGGTTCGTTTACGTATCGGATATCAACACTCACAGTTTTGGCCGATTATGGCCCGTTCCGTGGACTATTATTACTTACTGTTTTGGGGTCCCGGAGTGATTTCCATGATAAACGAACCCCGGGGTGTGTTTACGTGTCGGTCATCAACACTCGCAGTTTTGGCCGATTCTGACCCGTTTCGTGGACTATTACTCACTGTTTTGGGGTCCTGGAGCGATTTCCACGATTATAAAACCTCGGGGTTCGTTTACGTGTCGGTCATCAACACTCGTCGTTTTGGCCAATTATGGCCCGTTTGGTGGACTATTACTCACTGTTTTGGGGTCTCGTACTGATTTCCAGGATAAACGAACCCCGGGGTACGTTTCGTGTCGGTCATCAAAACTCGCAGTTTGGGCCGATTCTGGCCTGTTTCGTGGACTATTACTCACTGTTTTGGGGTCTTGGAGTGATTTCCACGATTATAGAACCCCGGGGTTTGTTTACGTATCGGTTATCAACACTCATCGATTTGGCCAATTATGGCCCGTTTCGTGGACTATTACTCACTGTTTTGGGGTCCCGGAATGATTTCCACGATTAACGAACCCCGGGGTGCGTTTACGTGTCGGTCATCAACACTCGCAGTTTTGGCCGATTCTGGCCCGTTTCATGGACTATTACTCACTATTTTGGGGTCCCGGAGTGATTTCCACGATTAGAGAACCCCGGGGTTCGTTTACGTATCGGTCATCAACACTCGTCGTTTTGGCCGATTATGGCCCGTTTCGTGGACTATTACTCACTGTTTTGGGGTCCCGGAATGATTTCCACGATTAACGAACCCCGGGGTGCGTTTACGTGTCGGTCATCAACACTCGCAGTTTTGGCCGATTCTGGCCCGTTTCATGGACTATTACTCACTATTTTGGGGTCCCGGAGTGATTTCCACGATTAGAGAACCCCGGGGTTCGTTTACGTATCGGTCATCAACACTCGTCGTTTTGGCCGATTATGGCCCGTTTCGTGGACTATTACTCACTGTTTTGGGGTCCCGGAATGATTTCCACGATTAACGAACCCTGGGGTGCGTTTACGTGTCGGTCATCAACACTCGCAGTTTTGGCCGATTCTGGCCCGTTTCATGGACTATTACTCACTATTTTGGGGTCCCGGAGTGATTTCCACGATTAGAGAACCCCGGGGTTCGTTTACGTATCGGTCATCAACACTCGTCGTTTTGGCCGATTATGGCCCGTTTCGTGGACTATTACTCACTGTTTTGGGGTCCCGGAGTGATTTCCACGATTAACGAACCCTGGGGTACGTTTACGTGTCGGTCATCAACACTCGCAGTTTGGCCGATTCTGGCCCGTTTCGTGGACTATTACTCACTGTTTTGGGGTCCCGGAGTGATTTCCATGATTAGAGAACCCCGGGGTTCGTTTACGTATTGGTCATCAACATGTTGCGCACAGGCCCCTGGTCCAGAAGCCGATCCCATGACTGCCAAGGTTCCCAGGTCCTGCATCAGCTCCTGGCTCCTTCAACATCAACAGCTTCAGGGCAGCTAACACGTTTTTCAACAGCTCGAAGAACCCTTATTCAAGGGAACGGATTGTATCAAATAGGTTCTGGAGCTATCAATAGCGCAGCTATTATTTATGCATCCTATACAACCAAGGCCGCATCTTTCCTCACAAGCGCCTTGAGGTTGAAGCTATTGCTGGTCTGCCCGGCCTGGAAGAAGCACTAGATTGCTTCAAGCAAGTGGGTCTGCTGCCGTTTATCACAGATGAAGAGCACTGGAATGAAGAGCTTCTGCTTCAATTCTATGCCACCCTTCATATCAAAGGCTACAACAGAGATCCGAAGACTTGGGTCCTGGAGTGGATGACCGGCAATGTCCATCATGAAGCCAATGCTTTCGATATCATTGAGCTTACCGGCCTTCCCACTCTTGGCGAATTCTTCGAAGAAGGCTGCCAACTCCATGCTGAAGCAATTGAGAGCATATTTCAGCGTCCTGAGCCAAATATGAGTCAGATGCTCTCAATGATGAAGCCATTGCCTCATGATGCACCCTATCCAACTGAGTTCTTTGTTGAAGACTTAGAGTACCTGCCCAGAACCATATATCACATCATCAGGCGGACTCTATGGCCCATTAAGGGACACTCTCCACATGCCAAGGTTGAGGGTGCAATGAAGACTCTCATCTTCTGTATTCTGCATGGCAAATGCTTCTACGCACAGGATTTCTTTATACGTCAACTTGCAGCATCCGGGTCAGATCTCTTTGGTTTGAAGTTTTATGCTCCTTGGGTTATGAGGCTGATCAAGCTTCACTCTGCGATCTCCTATCAGCCCTCAGCCCGCAACCATAGGATCTTCTTGCCAGATGTGGACACCTCTGCTGAAGCAATATATCCTGAGCCTGCCAAGCAACCATTAAGTCTTCAGAATGCAGAACACCAGAGCTTCACTCAGAATGTTGAAGGTGTCGAAGCCATCTCCAGAGTGTATCCGCTGGCTGGTACCACACGTGCACCTGCATCCACTGAAGCCACTGACAGCACAGCTGCTCAGAGACCCAAGAAGCGCGCTCGTGCCCTCAATGACCGAGAGCTTCTTGTGGCTCTTCACCAAAAGCAAGATAGGCATCACGACTGGCTCAAGAGGCAGATGAGAAGCATCATAGAAGACGTCAATCGCATCAGAAATCTGGCAACCAAGAATGCATTTGTCGCACACAAAACATGTCGCCGCACTTGGAAAGGCCTCACAATGATGTGTCCTGAAGCTGAACTTCAAGAGGATGGCTTCACAGAGTGCTTCAAATTTGACTCCATGCCTCCTCGAAGAGCTATGCTACGCCGAACTCCATCACTTGAAGATTCGGAGTTCTCTTCTTCTGCTGCCACCGTTACTGCACGAATCATTGAAGAAGAAGACGACGCTACTTCACCTCCACCTCTTTCAGCGCGCGTCGAATCTGCACCAAGCTCGTCTGCACCGCCAAACACCTCCACCGACCCTGCTGCGCCTGGGAACGCGTAGAAAACTCTATGTCTTCAAACCTTTTTGGTCATCACTGACAAAAGGGGGAGAAGCATATGATGTTTATAGTCTTCAAGCGGGTCACTATGGGCGGGTGTCTTTATATTTTGCTACATTTTGCTTCGTGCTTACAACTCCCGTTTTTGCTACATTTGCTTCTTTGAGTTGTAACACTTAGACTTGATGGTCGTCTGCTACCTGTTTGTCACTCTGTTATGCCAAGATAAATTCCGCATGTGCGACGATAAATTCCGCACTTAGATCATTCTGCAGACGTCCATTTTCCATTATGCATGTCATTATCTTCGTATACTCTTACATGCATAGTGGATTGTCATCATAAGTTGAAGTGGATCTCCACAAGTACAACCTGCCATGTGCATTTGCATTCAAGAAGCAAATTACTTATATGCACATCTTCAGGGGGAGCCCTTGCAGCTTATGAAGACAATTCCTTTACAATTTCACAAATTATGTTCCCCGTTGAAAACTTCAACTAGTTTGTCATCAATCACCAAAAAGGGGGAGATTGTAAGTGCATCTAGTGCCACCCCTAGTTGGTTTTGGAGAATTGACGACAAACCTAGTTGAGAGACTAATGTGTTTGTGAGAATTGCAGGATAACACAGGTAGAAGTCCCTCATTGATTCGGTTTTACTACCAGAGATGACCCCTAAAAATGTATGAAGACATTGAAGACAATGGTGGTACATGAAGATATTCATATTGAAGACTATGACAAGAGAAGACACCACGTGAAGCCTATGGAACTCGAAGACTTAGATTCTTTGTAGTTTTATTTCATTTGTGTTGAGTCATAGGAACCACTGTACTGTTAAGTGGGGTCCAAGAGAACCAGTCAGAATGACTGAAGTGATGCCTAATTCAAATCCTATGTCTTCGAGCGAAGACTATGAGAGCAAATCTTGTCCAGAGTCGGACAAGTCAGCTTTACTTGTAGCCCAAGTAAAGCTGCCGTGTGAGTTTGAAATCTGACCGTTGGAACACGTGTCAGTTCCTTAGTGACCCAGGGTCATTTCGGACAAATCAGGTCGGGTTGCCCAGTGGCTATAAATAGTCCACCCCCTACCACCATAAATGGTTGGCTGCTCAGATTTCAGTGCACGGCTTTTGTCGTTTGAGAGCAACCCACCTCGAAGCCTTTGAGAGAAAATTCCTAGCGAGGAGAAAAGCCCTAACCACCCAGAGCCAGAGTAAATTGGGCATCACTTAAGTCTTCGTGTCTGAGTGATCTGAAGACTTATTACACTTGAGGATTGTGCATCCTCCAGACGGTTAGGCGTCGCGTTCTGAGCATCCAAGAGAAATTGTGGATTGCCGGTGAACGAAGTCTGTGAAGGTTTGGGAGTCTACCTTGAAGACTTACCAGAGTGATTGGGCAAGGTCTGTGTGACCTTAGCTCAAGGAGAAAACGGTGAGGACTGGGTGTCCTGAGCTGCGTGTTCAGGACTGGGTGTCCGGGACTGTGTGTCCTTTGGTTTAAATACCTAGCCGCTCCAACCAGAGGTACAGTTGTCACAGCAACTGGAACTGGTTCAAAAAATCATTGTCTTCAACGCATCACTGGTTTCATCTTCACTTCCCTTCAACTTACTGTTATTCATTGTGAAGCCATTGCATGCTTGCTCTATCTTTTGTCTTCACAACATAACTGTACGATTTGATTGGCTTCATAACTTCTTCCTACCTGATCCTTATTACACTGCAGCTACTTGTCATTGTGCTTTCACTCTATTGAATACTTGACCATGGCTTGTCTAGTGTAATCTAACTTCCGCTGCTTAAGTGATAGGCATATCTGTACTGTTTGTCTTCATAACTCTCACGTTTTGAAGACTTTCATAAAAATCGCCTATTCACCCCCCCCCCTCTAGTCGATATAACGCACTTTCAATTGGTATCAGAGCAAGGTGCTCCCTTGTTCTGTGTGATTCGGTTTAACCACCTGGAGTTTTAGCTATGTCGACTGCAGGGATAATCAAAGTCTCCGCTGCATGCCCCGTCTTCGATGGGACTGAATATCCCTACTGGAAGAATAAGATGCGCATGCATCTTGAAGCCATTGTCGTCAACCTATGGTATGTCGTCAAGAACGGCGTTCCCAAGGGTGGAGAAGGTGTCACTGCTGTTGATGTCAAGAAGTTCACTCAACTGGACTCTACTGCCAAGAATATCATCTGTGGTCATCTGACCAAGGGACAGTACGACCGTGTGAGTGCCTTGAAGACATCCAAGCTGGTCTGGGACTGGCTCTCCAAGGTCAATGAAGGCATCTCAACCCAGAGAGATCAGAGAATCAGTGTTCTTCGCAACCTCTTCAACCGCTTCAAGCGAAATGACAATGAGAATGTCCAGCACACATTTGACCGGCTCACTGACATCACAAATGAGCTTCAAGCCCTCGGCGCCACTGAGATCACCAAACATGAAATCGTCAAGACGCTGCTGAGATCACTCGATAGCTCGTTTGACATCCTAGCCCTGATGATTCAAGAACGTCCTGATTTCAAGACACTCGATCCGTCTGACATACTTGAGAGGCTCAACACGCATGAGTTTCAGCTTTCTGAGAAAAGAGATATCTATGGTCCTAACTATGGGCGAACTCGTGCCTTGAAGGCAAAAGCTGTTTCCTCATCTGAAGAAGAATCTGACAGCAGTTCTGATGATCCTGAAGACATTGGAAGGGAACTTGCAATGCTAGTGAAGAAGTTCCAGAAATTCACCAAGAAGAAAGGCTTCAGAAAGTCTTCACGATCAAGCTCAAGGAATGATGAAGCTTCTGCTCATGACTACAAGAAGAAAACATGTCACAAGTGCAAGAAAACTGGACACTTCATCTCTGAGTGTCCACAGTGGGACAACGAGAACAAAAAGAAGAAGAAGAGCAAGGAATATGATTCTGACGACAAGAAGAATAAGAAATACTCAAAGTCTTCTTCCAAGTCTTCCTCAAAGTCTTCATCACACAAGAAGAGCTCATCTAGCAAGGCACGTGCGTTTGTTGGCAAGGAAATGGATTCAGAGGAGGAGTCCGCTTCTGAGGAGGCAGAGGTGGAATCTGAGGAGGAGTCTGATTCTGGCATTGCGAGTCTGGCTACAGCATACGTCGCCAAGTCCATCTTCAACACTGAAGACAATGACTTCATCACCGACACCGATGCAAATGACAAGGACGATTCCACTCCTACCTACTGCTTCATGGCACGCGGTGCCAAGGTAAACTCACGCACTACTCACTATCAAACATCTAGTGACGATGACTCTGATTGTGATTCAAAAACCAGCTACAAAACTCTTGCTAAAATTGCAACTGAACAACAGAAAGCCATGGAACATATTCAAAAACTGTTAGACAGAAGCGATGATCTGTTGGGTGCTGAAATGACTCGATCTGAATCCTTAATTGAAGACATAAAAAATCTTCATGTTAAGTATCAGGAACTTGAAGATCGTCATGATACTCTCTCAGCTACTCATGAAAAGCTTTCCTATGATTATCTTCAAAGGAAGCAAGATCTTGAGAAATTGAGAGCGGCTCATGAAGACCTTAAATGCATTGAGCGTGATAATGCTACTTCTGTTGCTGAATGTTCCACTGCTACTGTTGTTGCAATATCTTCAACTGTTGAAGTGGTAACTAACCCCTCTGCTGAGGATACCACTGCTATTGCTGATGAGAATGCTAGGTTGAAGACATTGCTTGAAACAGGGATGTACAAAAGTCTCAAAGGACATCAGACATTGTGCGATGTCCTCAAGAAGCAGATTCTGAACCGAAACCCTAGGAAAGAGGGTGTTGGGTTCGTAAGGAAAATTGATGCAGATGGCTCTTACTGGAAACCCGAGCAGTACCCCAAAACCACATGGGTTGCTGCAAAGGAATCCTCAGCAGATCCATCCAATCTATCTGGCTTCACCTGTGCTAACCCCATTATCATTGATGAATCCTTTGATGCAAACTATAAACTGTTTAAAAATCAGAATGGTGAAGTGTTTGCCAGGTACATTGGTACTAACTGCAGGAATGGACCGCCTATGAAGAAAATCTGGGTTCCGAAAACATGTATGGAAAATCTTCCTGTGAATGTCTTCATGACACCTCACTTGAAGAAGACAAACCTCGGTCCAAAGGCTTCATACAGACAGAGGACTCACTTGAGTCGCACTAACGCAAATGTTTTGCAGGGAAACCATACTCAAGCATATGAATATGAGAGCGGTTCATCAAACCATCATGTTCATATGACCAAGAACTATTCTGCCTATTCTTATGAGTACTATTGTCCTCCTGCTAGACTGTTTGCTAGGGCTCCAAAGCCAAAATTCTCAGATGTTGCGCTTAGACCTATTGCTTCTAAGCCACCCTTGAAGATGTGGGTGGTTAAGAAAGCTTAACTCTCTTTTGCAGGGAAAGGTCTCCAGCAGAAAACCAAAATCTTCTGACGCTATTGCTGGGGACCTTAAAAATCTTGTGGGGCGCAAGATCAAATGTCTGAATGGCATCACTATGTATTTCGTTCCTGAATCGCATGCTACTCTCCCTATTAGTCCTAACCTGGATCTAAGTTTTCATAACCCACTGGTTCGTCAAATATTTCTGCTTCACAATACTCTTCGTGAAGCCTATCCCCCTAACTACACTGTAGGGTACGACACCAGCGGCTTCAGAATGGATTATTGACAGTGGGTGTACAAATCACATGACTGGCAAACGAAGTCTTCTCATGGACTCAACCTTACGTCCATCTGACAAGAGCCACATCACATTTGCTGACACTGGTAAAAGTAAGGTATTGGGTCTAGGTAGAGTTGCAATCTCAAAGGATCAACACATGGATAAAGTCATGCTTGTTGAATCCCTTGGCTTCAACTTAATGTTTGTCTCAATGCTTTGCGATTTGAACATGGTTGTAATATTTGGAAAATATCATTGCCTGGTACTAATGGAATCTGACAAGTCTCTAGTGTTTGAAGGGTATCGGAAAGATGATCTGTATGTGGTAGATTTCTCAGCAGGGCCACAGCTTGCAGTTTGTCTTCTGGCAAAGGCTTCAGAATGCTGGCTTTGGCATCGAAGGCTTGGGCATGCTGGCATGAGGAACCTCCACACCCTTGCAAAGAAGAAGCATGTCATAGGCATCGAGGGCATCAAGTTCAAGAAAGATCACTTATGCGGTGCCTGTGAAGCAGGGAAGATGACAAGGGCAAAACATCCTTCGAAGACAATCATGACCACTACTCGACCCTTCGAACTGCTTCATATGGATCTTTTTGGTCCCACTCACTACTCAACTTTTTCCACTACTGCTTGCCTCTATGGCTTCGTCATTGTTGATGATTATTCTAGATATACTTGGGTGCACATAATCCTTTACAAGACTGAAGTGCAGGATGTCTTCAGACGCTTCGCTAATCGAGCCATGAACAATTATGGCGCCAAGATAAAGCACATCAGAAGTGACAATGGCACTGAATTCAAGAACACTGGCCTTGATACATATCTTGATACTTTGGGCATCACACATGAATTCTCAGCCCCGTACACGCCATAGCAGAATGGCGTCGTCGAACGCAAGAACAGAACACTCATTGAGATGGCCAGAACAATGCTAGATGAATACAAGACTCCAAGAAAATTCTGGCCTGAAGCCATTGACACTGCATGCCATACAATCAACCGTGTTTATCTTCACAAGCTTCTGAACAAGACATCTTATGAACTCCTAACTGGCAAGAAGCCAAATGTCAGTTACTTCAGAGTATTTGGCGCAAGATGCTGGATCAAGGACCCACACCACACCTCAAAGTTTGCACCAAAAGCACATGAGGGCTTCATGCTTGGATATGGAAAGGATTCGCACTCCTACAGAGTCTTCAATCTCTTCCACTACAAAGTGGTTGAAACAGTGGATGTGCGGTTCGATGAAACCAATGGATCACAAAGAGAGCAACTGCCAAATGTGCTAGATGAAGTTCCAGCTAGTGAATCAATCAAGCTTATGGGAACTGGAGAAATTGTACCTTCTGAAGCTCATCCTGAAGAAGAACTTATCATCTCAGCACCTGATCCACATGAAGACAATGCTCAGCCTGAAGATATTCCTCCCAACGACAACACAGATCGGCAAGAGCAAAGTCTTCGCCCTATACATCCTCGTGTAGCCAATGAAGTGCAGATTGACAGAATAATTGACAGCATCAATGCACCTGGTCCCCTCACTCCTTCAAGGGCAACTCAACTGGCAAATTTCTGTGGGCACTTCGCACTCGTCTCAATTTCAGAACCCAAGAAAGTTGAAGAAGCCTTTATGGAACCTGAATGGATTCAAGCTATGCAAGAAGAGCTTCAACAGTTTGAGCTGAACAATGTATGGGAACTGGTTAAGCATCCTGATCCACGGAAGCATAACATAATAGGCACCAAATGGATATACCGCAACAAGCAAGATGAGCATGGTCAGATCGTTAGAAACAAAGCTCGCCTCGTTGCTCAAGGATATACTCAAGTGGAAGGCATTGACTTTGATGAAACCTTTGCTCCTGTGGCTAGACTTGAAGCCATACGTATTCTGCTGGCTTATGCAAATCATCACAACATAATTCTGTATCAAATGGATGTGAAGAGTGCCTTTCTCAATGGCAAGATTGAAGAAGAAGTGTATGTTGCACAACCACCAGGGTTTGAAGATCCAAAACATCCTGACATGGTATACAAGCTCAATAAGGCACTGTATGGCCTCAAACAAGCCCCTCGGGCCTGGTATGATACACTCAAATACTTCCTGAAGAGCAAAGGCTTCATACCTGGTTCCCTAGATCCCACTCTCTTCACGAAGACATATGATGGTGAACTGTTTGTGTGACAAATATATGTGGATGACATTATCTTCGGCTGCACCAATCAGAAGTACAGTGAAGAGTTTGGCTATATGATGCAAGAGCAATATCAGATGTCCATGATGGGGGAGCTGAAGTTCTTCCTCGGTCTTCAAATACGGCAACAACGCAACGGCATCTTCATATCACAAGAGAAATATCTTAAAGAGTGTCTGAAGAAGTTCGGTATGCAAGACTGCAAAGGCTTCACAACACCAATGCCAGCCAAACATCATCTGGGTCCCGACGACAATGGTAAAGAGTTTGATCAAAAGGTATACCGCTCCATGATTGGTTCTTTGCTTTATTTATGTGCATCTAGGCCAGATATTATGCTTAGTGTTTGCATGTGTGCTCGATTCCAAGCGGCACCAAAGGAGTCGCATCACTTAGCTGTGAAGCGAATTCTTTGATATTTGGCTCACACCCCAACTCTAGGATTGTGGTATCCAAAGGGCTCAGAGTTTGATCTGGTTGGATTCTCGGATGCTGATTATGCTGGTGACAAGGTTGATCGGAAGTCTACGTCAGGCACATGTCACTTTCTGGGCCGATCACTTGTATGTTGGTCTTCAAAGAAGCAGAACTGTGTATCCCTCTCCACTGCTGAATCTGAATACATTGCTGCTGGATCTTGCTGCGCTCAGCTTTTGTGGATGAAGCAAACTCTCAAGGATTATGGCATTTATCTGAAGCAAGTGCCACTTTACTGCGACAACGAAAGCGCCATCAAGATCGCCAACAACCCAGTTCAGCAGTCGAAGACAAAGCAAATTGAAATTCGTCATCACTTTCTCAGAGATCATGTTGCAAAGGAAGATATTGATATCATACACGTCAACACTGAAGAGCAATTGGCAGATATCCTCACCAAGCCCTTGGATGAGAAGAGATTTTGCAAGTTACGGTGTGAGCTAAATATCTTGGAATCCTCAAATGTCCTGTGATCAGGCACACATCCTAACACTTATGCATATTGATGACTTAGGTGTGCAACACACGAAGTAACGTATATCTTCAATCAATGAAGACATACATTCTAAGTGTGAATACATTAATGTGGAAATTGACTTCGGAGCGTCACGATAATTGTGCGCCGTGTCTGAGTCTAATACTTCCTATACGGTGGGTAACGCCACCACCAAACGTTCCATTTTGAAGTGTTTCACTGATGGCGTTACCTTGCAATGTCTTCACATTTGGTTTGGCTTCAATCTCAACATGTCTTCATGATTATCTTCACTACGTGGATTATATAGATATATATATATGTACTAGTGTTTTGTCCTCTGCAGCATTCACTTATAGCTATGTCTTCTTGTTTGAATCTTTTGAGCTAAGTGAATGTGATCGGACCCTAACCTCTCTATGCTTCCTATCTCAAACTCTATCTCTCCAAGTCATATGCATTCTATTGAAACTGTCGAATGTCTTCTCTGCGTCCTTGTCAGCAGAAGACACAGAGACAAACATTAAAACCGTTTTCAATGCTCATTCATCCACAAGAAATCCGGAGAAGTAGGAACGACCACCCGACAATCCAGGCGTGCGTGGGATGTGGAACTGCCCCCGATATTCCGCATGGTGGACACGTGCTATTCAGATGCGAATCACCAGGGGCACCTATGTAATAGAGTAGTGCCGCCTCTATCCCTATAAATACACGATTCACTGCGGTCATTATCTCTTCTTCCACCCTCGCACGAACCCTAGCGCCACCGCTAGCTCTCGACGACGCCGGCGACGAAGCGCTTCACTGCCGCGACCTCTCCAACGCCGTTCTCACGCCGACAGCGGACATCGTTCTCTCCGCCGTCGCCGTAGGTGTCTTCCGTCGCCAGGTTAAGGCACGGAGGATCGAACTGCTCGGCCTCATCTCCCACTTCGTCTAGCAGTTCCAAGTATGGTAAATAAAATCTCTTTTTACAGCCTCTTTTGATCCTATAGTTCAGTCACTTTCTGCCATAAGAAGTTTTCTGTTCTCACAAGTTAGATCTCTCTCTGTCTGCATCTCATAACCTGCCTAGAATATTCACTTATGCTTCATGAAGTAGTTAGATTCCTCACTTGTACTGATATGTGGGTTCGTACAAATCTGGAACCAACTTCTTTTCTATGAGTGAATGTCTTCGCACGCTGAGGTCAATGTCTTCTAAACCGATTTATCTTCAAAATCTTCTGAGAATGCATATGACCTCTTCCCCTTCCCTCGCACCTTAATGCTGTCACAGGTACATATCCGTGGGAGAATCCTTTAGTTCTCATAGTCTGCATTCATTTGCAGAATTCTTACAGCATCACATCAACTCTCCTGAAGCCAGTTCTTGTTGGTCAAGCAAAAGAAAACCTTTGAAGCCTTTGAATATCTTGAAGCCTTCCAAGTTAAGATTTATGGCTTCAGAAACAGCAGCAAGGAAAGGAGGCAGACAGCGACGTGGTGGAACGTCCAAAGATCTGCCTGATGAATTGGCAGAGATGTACAAAACTGATCCTGAAGAAAACTATGGTCAGCGCAAGACACGAATCCAATGGATTCGAAGATATTGGGCAGAGCAATGGTTCCTCTACCGCTTCGTCACTCAGGAATATGCGGAGAAATGCGCCATCAAGAGACCGTGGGGAGACATGCTATATAAAAATCTCGTACCCAGGTCCAGAGACGAAGCCATTGCTCAAGGCTTCTATCCATGCATGGTCCGAGGACCGCAGCCAGCTGAAGCACATCCGTCATCACTCCTCTGGTGTCGCGATGACAATCTGTTCAAGTGCAACTTTCAGTTTGCTCAGAACTCTGCGAAGAAAAACAAGAAGAAGCTGGGGTTAGACTTCAACCCTGGTCCATTTGCGCCAAGGGCTGATGGCACACGCGACGCCGAACCCAATATCATCGGTCCGTATGCCAACCTTGCAGGCCTCATCACTCGCATCCTAGTCCAAGGGACTACCGTGAACGACCCTCCAGCAGACACTGAGTCTGATGACGCTCCTGCTGCACCGAAGCCGAAGCAGACGAAGAAGCCAAAAGCTTCAAAGCCAGCCGCTTCTTCCAAAATCTCAAGAGCGAAGCCATTGGCCACTGCACCTCCTGAAGCCAGTGTGCAGTCCGAAGACTTATCACGAGTCTCCAAGCCCCAAGAAGCCAAGAAGCCTCAGCCACACACAGGCAAAGAGCTCACAGCTGCTGCCATTCTGCGCAGCGAAACTATTGATCTATCAAGAGATGAAGATCTTGGAGATGACACTCTTGAGCAGCTCATCAAGAGCAAGGAGGAGGCTGAAATCTTCAACAATCTGCCTCTGTTTGATGTCGCCATCATCCACAACTTCATCAATGAATGGTTTGCGTCACCAAACATAAGCTTCAAAGATCTGCAGCTGCCCATAGGCCTCAGCGTCGCCTTTCAAGGCGCAATTGCTTCAGAACTTGCAATAGCCCAGCGCATTGTTGAACTGAAGCAGAAAATTGATTTTGAAAAGGCTCAGTTCAAGAAGCACGTGGCCAAGCTCAGCGTGCAAGAAGTGAAAACCTTCAAGATCATGTTGCACGAGCTGAAGGAGAACTTTCTAAAGAAGCGTGCCGAAGCTCAAGGCTCGCGAGAGCGAATGAAGACTCTGGCTGATCGCTGCGTGCAGGCCTACAACGAGGCCGAGAAGCGCAAGGCACTTGGGCGTCCCGGCATCGACCCCAGGATGGCCGCGAAGAAGAAGAAGAAGAAGACTGCCACCGCTGAACCCGAGGCACCAAGGTCAGAAGCTGTACCAATTGTCTTCCCCACTGCAACAACTGGCTCGAAGCCAAAGAGTCGGTCAACTGCCTCAGAGCTCAAGAAGACACGGACTGCAAAGGCTGAAGCTAGGAAGAGAAAACACTCTGACGCCTCTCCTTCTGACCCCACCACCAAGAAGCGCAAGCCCAAGAAGGCTCGGGCTGCTCCCACAGAGCCCTTGATAGTTGAACCCCTCTCAGTCATCTATCCTGACGCAGATCGTCAGTTGACAGTTCATGAGCCTGCTCCCACAGAGGCTCCTGACGCTGAAGATATTCCAGCAGCCAACCTCAACGCTGCTGAAGACATTGGTCACCAAGACAATGTACAAGGTGATGCAGCCCTTCCTCAGCTTGAGACAAGCGAACTGATAAGCATTCGTCGTCCATTGACGCCAACTGCACAAGATGCATCATGGGCAGATCGCCCACAGGAGGAAGACAATGAGGCCCAGCCCACTCCAACTGCGTCGTCTGCATTCCGCAGGCTTCGCAAGGGACCAAGGCCTCAAGATCCTGCTGAAGACATTCCGGCTGCATCAGCCGAAGAGAATGAAGAAGAAGCACAAGCTCAACCTCACTGTTTTGGGGTCCCGGAGCGATTTCCACGATTATAAAACCCTGGGGTTCGTTTACGTGTCGGTCATCAACACTCGTCGTTTTGGCCGATTATGCCCCGTTTCATGGACTATTACTCACTGTTTTGGGGTCCCGGAGTGATTTCCACGATTAGAGAACCCCGGGGTTCGTTTACGTATCGGATATCAACACTCACAGTTTTGGCCGATTATGGCCCGTTCCGTGGACTATTATTACTTACTGTTTTGGGGTCCCGGAGTGATTTCCATGATAAACGAACCCCGGGGTGTGTTTACGTGTCGGTCATCAACACTCGCAGTTTTGGCCGATTCTGACCCGTTTCGTGGACTATTACTCACTGTTTTGGGGTCCTGGAGCGATTTCCACGATTATAAAACCTCGGGGTTCGTTTACGTGTCGGTCATCAACACTCGTCGTTTTGGCCAATTATGGCCCGTTTGGTGGACTATTACTCACTGTTTTGGGGTCTCGTACTGATTTCCAGGATAAACGAACCCCGGGGTACGTTTACGTGTCGGTCATCAAAACTCGCAGTTTTGGCCGATTCTGGCCTGTTTCGTGGACTATTACTCACTGCTTTGGGGTCTTGGAGTGATTTCCACGATTATAGAACCCCGGGGTTTGTTTACGTATCGGTTATCAACACTCATCGATTTGGCCAATTATGGCCCGTTTCGTGGACTATTACTCACTGTTTTGGGGTCCCGGAATGATTTCCACGATTAACGAACCCCGGGGTGCGTTTACGTGCGGTCATCAACACTCGCAGTTTTGGCCGATTCTGGCCCGTTTCATGGACTATTACTCACTATTTTGGGGTCCCGGAGTGATTTCCACGATCAGAGAACCCCGGGGTTCGTTTACGTATCGGTCATCAACACTCGTCGTTTTGGCCGATTATGGCCCGTTTCGTGGACTATTACTCACTGTTTTGGGGTCCCGGAATGATTTCCACGATTAACGAACCCTGGGGTGCGTTTACGTGTCGGTCATCAACACTCGCAGTTTTGGCCGATTCTGGCCCGTTTCATGGACTATTACTCACTATTTTGGGGTCCCGGAGTGATTTCCACGATTAGAGAACCCCGGGGTTCGTTTACGTATCGGTCATCAACACTCGTCGTTTTGGCCGATTATGGCCCGTTTCGTGGACTATTACTCACTTTTTTGGGGTCCCGGAGTGATTTCCACGATTAACGAACCCTGGGGTACGTTTACGTGTCGGTCATCAACACTCGCAGTTTGGCCGATTCTGGCCCGTTTTGTGGACTATTACTCACTGTTTTGGGGTCCCGGAGTGATTTCCATGATTAGAGAACCCCGGGGTTCGTTTACGTATTGGTCATCAACATGTTGCGCACAGGCCCCAGGTCCAGAAGCCGATCCCACGACTGCCAAGGTTCCCAGGTCCTGCATCAGCTCCTGGCTCCTTCAACATCAACAGCTTCAGGGCAGATAACACGTTTTTCAACAGCTCCAAGAACCCTTATTCAAGGGAACGGATTGTATCAAATAGGTTCTGGAGCTATCAATAGCGCAGCTATTATTTATGCATCCTATACAACCAAGGCCGCATCTTTCCTCACAAGCGCCTTGAGGTTGAAGCTATTGCTGGTCTGCCCGGCCTGGAAGAAGCACTAGATTGCTTCAAGCAAGTGGGTCTGCTGCCGTTTATCACAGATGAAGAGCACTGGAATGAAGAGCTTCTGCTTCAATTCTATGCCACCCTTCATATCAAAGGCTACAACAGAGATCCGAAGACTTGGGTCCTGGAGTGGATGACCGGCAATGTCCATCATGAAGCCAATGCTTTCGATATCATTGAGCTTACCGGCCTTCCCACTCTTGGCGAATTCTTCGAAGAAGGCTGCCAACTCCATGCTGAAGCAATTGAGAGCATATTTCAGCGTCCTGAGCCAAATATGAGTCAGATGCTCTCAATGATGAAGCCATTGCCTCATGATGCACCCTATCCAACTGAGTTCTTTGTTGAAGACTTAGAGTACCTGACCAGAACCATATATCACATCATCAGGCGGACTCTATGGCCCATTAAGGGACACTCTCCACATGCCAAGGTTGAGGGTGCAATGAAGACTCTCATCTTCTGTATTCTGCATGGCAAATGCTTCTACGCACAGGATTTCTTTATACGTCAACTTGCAGCATCCGGGTCAGATCTCTTTGGTTTGAAGTTTTATGCTCCTTGGGTTATGAGGCTGATCAAGCTTCACTCTGCGATCTCCTATCAGCCCTCAGCCCGCAACCATAGGATTTCTTGCCAGATGTGGACACCTCTGCTGAAGCAATATATCCTGAGCCTGCCAAGCAACCATTAAGTCTTCAGAATGCAGAACACCAGAGCTTCACTCAGAATGTTGAAGGTGTCGAAGCCATCTCCAGAGTGTATCCGCTGGCTGGTACCACACGTGCACCTGCATCCACTGAAGCCACTGACAGCACAGCTGCTCAGAGACCCAAGAAGCGCGCTCGTGCCCTCAATGACCGAGAGCTTCTTGTGGCTCTTCACCAAAAGCAAGATGGGCATCACGACTGGCTCAAGAGGCAGATGAGAAGCATCATAGAAGACGTCAATCGCATCAGAAATCTGGCAACCAAGAATGCATTTGTCGCACACGAAACATGTCGCCGCACTTGGAAAGGCCTCACAATGATGTGTCCTGAAGCTGAACTTCAAGAGGATGGCTTCACAAAGCGCTTCAAATTTGACTCCATGCCTCCTCGAAGAGCTATGCTACGCCGAACTCCATCACTTGAAGATTCGGAGTTCTCTTCTTCTGCTGCCACCGTGACTGCACGAATCATTGAAGAAGAAGACGACGCTACTTCACCTCCACCTCTTTCAGCGCGCGTCGAATCTGCACCAAGCTCGTCTGCACCGCCAAACACCTCCACCGACCCTGCTGCGCCTGGGAACGCGTAGAAAACTCTATGTCTTCAAACCTTTTTGGTCATCACTGACAAAAGGGGGAGAAGCATATGATGTTTATAGTCTTCAAGCGGGTCACTATGGGCGGGTGTCTTTATATTTTGCTACATTTTGCTTCGTGCTTACAACTCCCATTTTTGCTACATTTGCTTCTTTGAGTTGTAACACTTAGACTTGATGGTCGTCTGCTACCTGTTTGTCACTCTGTTATGCGAAGATAAATTCCGCATGTGCGACGATAAATTCCGCACTTAGATCATTCTGCAGACGTCCATTTTCCATTATGCATGTCATTATCTTCGTATACTCTTACATGCATAGTGGATTGTCATCATAAGTTGAAGTGGATCTCCACAAGTACAACCTGCCATGTGCATTTGCATTCAAGAAGCAAATTACTTATATGCACATCTTCAGGGGGAGCCCTTGCAGCTTATGAAGACAATTCCTTTACAATTTCACAAATTATGTTCCCCGTTGAAAACTTCAACTAGTTTGTCATCAATCACCAAAAAGGGGGAGATTGTAAGTGCATCTAGTGCCACCCCTAGTTGGTTTTGGAGAATTGACGAGAAACCTAGTTGAGAGACTAATGTGTTTGTGAGAATTGCAGGATAACACAGGTAGAAGTCCCTCATTGATTCGGTTTTACTACCAGAGATGACCCCTAAAAATGTATGAAGACATTGAAGACAATGGTGGTACATGAAGATATTCATATTGAAGACTATGACAAGAGAAGACACCACGTGAAGCCTATGGAACTCGAAGACTTAGATTCTTTGTAGTTTTATTTCATTTGTGTTGAGTCATAGGAACCACTGTACTGTTAAGTGGGGTCCAAGAGAACCAGTCAGAATGACTGAAGTGATGCCTAATTCAAATCCTATGTCTTCGAGCGAAGACTATGAGAGCAAATCTTGTCCAGAGTCGGACAAGTCAGCTTTACTTGTAGCCCAAGCAAAGCTGCCGTGTGAGTTTGAAATCTGACCGTTGGAACACGTGTCAGTTCCTTAGTGACCCAGGGTCATTTCGGACAAATCAGGTCGGGTTGCCCAGTGGCTATAAATAGTCCACCCCCTACCACCATAAATGGTTGGCTGCTCAGATTTCAGTGCACGGCTTTTGTCGTTTGAGAGCAACCCACCTCGAAGCCTTTGAGAGAAAATTCCTAGCGAGGAGAAAAGCCCTAACCACCCAGAGCCAGAGTAAATTGGGCATCACTTAAGTCTTCGTGTCTGAGTGATCTGAAGACTTATTACACTTGAGGACTGTGCATCCTCCAGACGGTTAGGCGTCGCGTTCTGAGCATCCAAGAGAAATTGTGGATTGCCGGTGAACGAAGTCTGTGAAGGTTTGGGAGTCTACCTTGAAGACTTACCAGAGTGATTGGGCGAGGTCTGTGTGACCTTAGCTCAAGGAGAAAACGGTGAGGACTGGGTGTCCTGAGCTGCGTGTTCAGGACTGGGTGTCCGGAACTGTGTGTCCTTTGGTTTAAATACCTAGCCGCTCCAACCAGAGGTACAGTTGTCACAGCAACTGGAACTGGTTCAAAAAATCATTGTCTTCAACGCATCACTGGTTTCATCTTCACTTCCCTTCAACTTACTGTTATTCATTGTGAAGCCATTGCATGCTTGCTCTATCTTTTGTCTTCACAACATAACTGTATGATTTGATTGGCTTCATAACTTCTTCCTACCTGATCCTTATTACACTGCAGCTACTTGTCATTGTGCTTTCACTCTATTGAATACTTGACCATGGCTTGTCTAGTGTAATCTAACTTCCGCTGCTTAAGTGATAGGCATATCTGTACTGTTTGTCTTCATAACTCTCACGTTTTGAAGACATTCATAAAAATCGCCTATTCACCCCCCCCCCCCTAGTCGATATAACACACTTTCACGGACCCCGGGGTACGTTTACGTGTCGGTCATCAAAACTCGCAGTTTTGGCCGATTCTGGCCCGTTTCGTGGACTATTACTCACTGTTTTGGGGTCCCGGGGTGATTTCCACGATAACCGAACCCTGGGGTACGTTTACGTGTCGGTCATCAACACTCGTCGTTTTGGCCAATTATGGCCCGTTTGGTGGACTATTACTCACTGTTTTGGGGTTCTAGAGTGATTTCCACGATAAACGAACCTTGGGGTGCGTTTACGTGTCGGTCATCAACACTCGCAGTTTTGGTCGATTCTGGCCCGTTTCGTGGACTATTACTCACTGTTTTGGGGTCCCGGAGTGATTTCCACGATTAGAGAACCCCGGGGTTCGTTTACGTATCGGTCATCAACACTCATCATTTTGGCCGATTATGGCCCGTTTGGTGGACTATTACTCACTGTTTTGGGGTCTCGTAGTGATTTCCACGATAAACGGACTGTAAGTGCATCTAGTGCCACCCCTAGTTGGTTTTGGAGAATTGACGACAAACCTAGTTGAGGGACTAATGTATTTGTGAGAATTGCAGGATAACACAGGTAGAAGTCCCTCATTGATTCGGTTTTACTACCAGAGATGACCCCTAAAAATGTATGAAGACATTGAAGACAATGGTGGTACATGAAGATATTCATATTGAAGACTATGACAAGAGAAGACACCACGTGAAGCCTATGGAACTCGAAGACTTAGATTCTTTGTAGTTTTATTTCATTTGTGTTGAGTCATAGGAACCACTGTACTGTTAAGTGGGGTCCAAGAGAACCAGTCAGAATGACTGAAGTGATGCCTAATTCAAATCCTATGTCTTCGAGCGAAGACTATGAGAGCAAATCTTGTCCAGAGTCGGACAAGTCAGCTTTACTAGTAGCCCAAGTAAAGCTGTCGTGTGAGTTTGAAATCTGACCGTTGGAACACGTGTCAGTTCCTTAGTGACCCAGGGTCATTTCGGACAAATCAGGTCGGGTTGCCCAGTGGCTATAAATAGTCCACCCCCTACCACCATAAATGGTTGGCTGCTCAGATTTCAGTGCACGGCTTTTGTCGTTTGAGAGCAACCCACCTCGAAGCCTTTGAGAGAAAATTCCTAGCGAGGAGAAAAGCCCTAACCACCCAGAGCCAGAGTAAATTGGGCATCACTTAAGTCTTCGTGTCTGAGTGATCTGAAGACTTATTACACTTGAGGACTGTGCATCCTCCAGACGGTTAGGCGTCGCGTTCTGAGCATCCAAGAGAAATTGTGGATTGCCGGTGAACGAAGTCTGTGAAGGTTTGGGAGTCTACCTTGAAGACTTACCAGAGTGATTGGGCGAGGTCTGTGTGACCTTAGCTCAAGGAGAAAACGGTGAGGACTGGGTGTCCTGAGCTGCGTGTTCAGGACTGGGTGTCCGGGACTGTGTGTCCTTTGGTTTAAATACCTAGCCGCTCCAACCAGAGGTACAGTTGTCACAGCAACTGGAACTGGTTCAAAAAATCATTGTCTTCAACGCATCACTGGTTTCATCTTCACTTCCCTTCAACTTACTGTTATTCATTGTGAAGCCATTGCATGCTTGCTCTATCTTTTGTCTTCACAACATAACTGTATGATTTGATTGGCTTCATAACTTCTTCCTACCTGATCCTTATTACACTGCAGCTACTTGTCATTGTGCTTTCACTCTATTGAATACTTGACCATGGCTTGTCTAGTGTAATCTAACTTCCGCTGCTTAAGTGATAGGCATATCTGTACTGTTTGTCTTCATAACTCTCACGTTTTGAAGACTTTCATAAAAATCGCCTATTCACCCCCCCCCCTAGTCGATATAACACACTTTCACGGACCCCGGGGTACGTTTACGTGTCGGTCATCAAAACTCGCAGTTTTGGCCGATTCTGGCCCGTTTCGTGGACTATTACTCACTGTTTTGGGGTCCCGAAGTGATTTCGACGATAACCGAACCCTGGGGTACGTTTACGTGTCGGTCATCAACACTCGTCGTTTTGGCCGATTATGGCCTGTTTCGTGGACTATTACTCACTGTTTTGGGGTCCCGGAGTGATTTCCATGATTAACGAACCCCGGGGTGCGTTTACGTGTCGGTCATGAACACTCGCAGTTTTAGTCGATTCTGGCCCGTTTCGTGGACTATTACTCACTGTTTTGGGGTCCCGGAGCGATTTCCACGATTATAAAACCCCGGGGTTCGTTTACGTGTCGGTCATCAACACTCGTCGTTTTGGCCGATTATGCCCCGTTTCGTGGACTATTACTCACTGTTTTGGGGTCCCGGAGTGATTTCCATGATAAACGAACCCCGGGGTGTGTTTACGTGTCGGTCATCAACACTCGCAGTTTTGGCCGATTCTGACCCGTTTCGTGGACTATTAATCGCTGTTTTGGGGTCCTGGAGCGATTTCCACGATTATAAAACCTCGGGGTTCGTTTACGTGTCGGTCATCAACACTCGTCGTTTTGGCCGATTATGGCCCGTTTGGTGGACTATTACTCACTGTTTTGGGGTCTCGTAGTGATTTCCACGATAAACGAACCCCGGGGTACGTTTACATGTCGGTCATCAAAACTCGCAGTTTTGGCCGATTCTGGCCTGTTTCGTGGACTATTACTCACTGTTTTGGGGTCTTGGAGTGATTTCCACGATTATAGAACCCCGGGGTTTGTTTACATATCGGTCATCAACACTCATCGTTTTGGCCAATTATGGCCCGTTTCGTGGACTATTACTCACTGTTTTGGGGTCCCGGAATGATTTCCACGATTAACGAACCCCGAGGTGCGTTTACGTGTCGGTCATCAACACTCGCAGTTTTGGCCGATTCTGGCCCGTTTCATGGACTATTACTCACTATTTTGGGGTCCCGGAGTGATTTCCACGATTAGAGAACCCCGGGGTTCGTTTACGTATCGGTCATCAACACTCGTCGTTTTGGCCGATTATGGCCTGTTTCGTGGACTATTTCTCACTATTTTGGGTCCCGGAGTGATTTCCAGGATTAACGAACCCGAGGGTGCGTTTACGTGTCGGTCATCAACACTCGTAGTTTTGGCCGATTCTGGCCCGTTTCATGGACTATTACTCACGGTTTTGGAGTCCCAGAGCGATTTCCACGATTATAGAACCCCGGGGTTCGTTTACGTGTCCGTCATCAACACTCGTCGTTTTGGCCGATTATGGCCCGTTTCATGACTATTACTCACTGTTTTGGGGTCGCGGAGCGATTTCTATGATTATAGAACCCTAGGGTGCGTTTACGTGTCGGTCCACAACACTCACAGTTTTGGCCAATTCTGGCCCGTTTCATGGACTATTACTCACTGTTTTCGGGTCACGGAGTGATTTCCATGATTAACGAACCCCGGGATGCGTTTACGTGTCGGTCATCAACACTCGTGCTTTGGCCGATTCTGGCCCGTTTCTAGGACTATTAATCACTGTTTTGGGGTCCTGGAGTGATTTCCACGATTAACGAACCCCGGGGTGCGTTTACATGTTTGTATGTGTCGGTCATCAACAATCGCAGTTTTGGCCAATTCTGGCCCGTTTCTTCGACTATTACTCACCGTTTTGGGGTCCCGAAGTGATTTCCATAGTTGTTGAATCCTAGGGTGCGTTTACGTGTCGGTCCTCAACACTCACAGTTTTGGCCGATTATGGCCCGTTCTGTGAACTATTACTCACTGTTTTGAGGTCCCGGAGTGATTTCCACAATAAACGAACCCTGGGGTGCGTTTACGTGTCGGTCATCAACACTCGTAGTTTTGGCCGATTCTGGCCCGTTTCGTGGACTATTACTCACTGTTTTGGGGATCCGAAGCGATTTCCATGATTATAAAACCTCGGGGTTCGTTTACGTGTCGGTCATCAACACTCGTCGTTTTGGCCGATTATGGCCCGTTTGGTGGACTATTACTCACTGTTTTTGGGGTTTCGTAGTGATTTCCACGATAAACGAACCCCGGGGTACGTTTACGTGTCGGTCATCAAAACTCACAGTTTTGGCCGATTCTGGCCTGTTTCGTGGACTATTACTCACTGTTTTGGGGTCTCAGAGTGATTTCCACGATTATAGAACCCCGGGGTTTGTTTACGTATCGGTCATCAACACTCATCGTTTTGGCCAATTATGGCCCGTTTCATGGACTATTACTCACTGTTTTGGGGTCCCGAAATGATTTCCACGATTAACGAACCCCGGGGTGCGTTTACGTGTCGGTCATCAACACTCGCAGTTTTGGCCGATTCTGGCCCGTTTCATGGACTATTACTCACTATTTTGGGGTCCTGGAGTGATTTCCATGATTATAGAACCCCGGGATTCGTTTACGTGTCACTCGTCGTTTTGGCCGATTATGACCCGTTTCGTGGACTATTACTCACTGTTTTGGGGTCGCTGAGCGATTTCCACGATTATAGAACCCTAGGGTGTGTTTACGTGTCGGTCCTCAACACTCACAGTTTTGGCCGATTGCAGTGACTCTCCTTGTCAACGCGCGCGAAACAATGGCTTCTTTTAGCACCGAAGCAGCCGCGTAGCCATATGCCTCGTGCGGATTCTCCTCGTCATCAGCCTACGATTGTGATCAGCCTACAATCGCAGTTTTGGTTTCATGTCAGAACACTCAGCGTACCAGTATGGTGAGATCAGTCTCGCACCTACAATCATAGGAACTAGATCGGAAACGCGCCTTGGCGCAAGGGTGCCGGTCACAACGCTATGGCCAAGTAGTGAATGCTCAATTTAGTAGGAAATCAAGTTCAGCGTATGTATTCAAACAGGATATAACAAAATAAAAGGAAGAAACATTCACATGTAATAGGAGCAAAACACCGATAAGTTAAAAACGCAGTAAAAACGAGCGGGGAGGCGTTATAGGGAATTAATATTCATTTCAGCAGTAGATTTTTTCGATCCGACGGCGCAGATTCCTCCAGATCTTGATCCAACGGACGAGAACGCATCCAGAAATCGCATCCAACGGTCAGGAATCACTGAGCTCTAAGGAGGCTTGTGGTCACATTCTTCTTTATCTCTTGATAGCTCAGGATTTTGTTGGCAGCAATAATATTAGTCTCCTGGAGCCTCGTGGCCAGTTTGGCACCCGAAATTCGGTTGGTTAGCTTTGTTAAAAGCCAAGTATCATGCCTCTGTTTGTAATGGTTCTCATGTTTTTTGTGTGTTTTTGTTTCCAATCATTTTAGGGCGGCAAGGATGCTGCTACTCCTAAGTACATCTGCACTATGTTGCCGCGTATCGCCCGCTTAATTTTTCCAAAGGATGATGATGTTCTTCTGAACTATTTGCATGAGGAGGGGGTGTCAATTGAACCCAGCTGGTAATATTACTACCTCTTCAAACATTCGTCCTGCATGATTGCAGTTGGATGTTGTTTTTTGTAACTAAAATATGCCACATTTTAAGGTATATGCCGATCATTCCCATGGTTCTAGTTAATGGAGCTGAAGGCATTGGCACTGGATGGAGCACGTTTGTTCCAAATTATAATCCAAGAGACATTATTTCTAATCTGAAAAGGCTCCTTAAAAAGGAGAATCTTGTACCCATGGATCCCTGGTACAAGGGGTTCAAGGTCCGTGAGAAGTGCTTTTACTAGCATATTTCTGTTACACTGACGGTGTCCCTCCTTATTTCAGCAATTGGTTTTGATGTAGTATATTTGTTCGTTACCCTGACAGGGCTCCGTGAAAAAGAGATCTTCAGAGGAATCTGGATCCGCATATACCGTGACAGGTGTTATAGAGCAGGTTTCTGACACCAAGCTTAGGATCACTGAGCTTCCCATCCGCCGATGGACATATGATTATAAAGACTTCCTTGTATCCAGTTGTCTGAACATTCAAAAGGAAAAGAGCAAGCACAAGAACAAGGAACCACCGTTTCTCGAGGTACATACCTTTCTTTCGCTTTGATTTCAGATGCTGTTACATTCTTGACCTGCAACCATTAATGTGCAGGATTTTAAATCATATTGTGACCATGAAACTGTGAACTTTGAAGTCCTCCTGAGTGAGCAAGAGATGAATAATGCTAAGCAAGAAGGCCTTGAGAAAAAATTCAAGCTGACAGACGTAATAGGAACCACAAACATGCACCTGTTTGACCCAGAGGGTAAAATCCGAAAGTACGACACTCCGGAGGACAGTGAGTATCTCTAATACTGACCTGCGTTATAGCTACAAATCATTTCACATGTGGTTCTTTCACTGAAATTATGTTAACTTTGTTCAGTTCTTGAAGAGTTCTTCGGTTTGAGGCTGGAATTCTATGCTAGAAGAAAGGTACATGTTGTTACGTTGGTTGTTTCGTGACAAACTACTGTATTGTTTTAGCTAACAAACATATGCTGTGCAGCAAGTAATGCTGGAAGTGCTTGAGAAAGAGCTGCGGAAGCTTGAGAACAGAGTTAGGTTCATTATGGCTCTTCTTGCTGGGGATATCATAGTGAATCACAGTATGTTGGCTGACCTATTGCTTGTACTGGGGCAACAAAGATATGATCCTTTCCCAAAGAAGGCCAGAGAAGAGCCAATCGCTGTAGGAGATACAGAAAGAAATGATGTGAGTCGTTTGTCACGAAAGCGATACTCTATGCTCCTGGTGAATCTTTTTCACAAACAGATGGATCATGCTCCTGGTGAAATCCTTCCTGCCGTCCAATCTCTGTCCGTAAGCTGCAAGGATTGCGGAAACGGGGTGCTGTTAGCCAGTGTGTGCAAGTGCGTCAGATTCACCAGGAGCATGATCTGCAAGCAATTACTCTGGATGCTGATCCTGCAGAGCAGACACCTCCAGCTGTTCAAGAACTGCTACAGGAGTTTGATGCTTTGTTCCGGGAGCCAAAGGAATTACCCCCTCGTCGTGCCTGTGACCACCAAATTCCATTGGTGCCAGGTGCAGTGCCAGTCAATGTCCGGCCATATAGATATGCACCCCACCAGAAAACAGAGATTGAGAAGCAAATCTGTGAGATGATGAACAATGGCATTATTCGTCGCAGCACGAGCCCCTTCGCTTCTCCAGTGCTCTTGGTTCGTAAGAAGGATGGATCCTGGCGCTTTTGAAATATCCTATGCCAGTCGCGGGTTGTCCCAAGCTCAACGTAGGTTCGCAAGAGAAAAAGAGGGGGGTACCTTGTCTGTCGGTCGAAGAAGGCAACAAACAAGTGGAAGCAACCGATGCTTTGGTCATTCTACTCCTTGATGCCAGTCTGTGCTTGCTGTCATGCTGGCAAAAGCGGGGGTTTCGGCCGGCTTTACCTACTATTGGATTTGAACCAATGACTCTCGCCGTATGAAAGCGATACTCTAACCGCTGAGTCAAGTAGGTCAAGCTGAGTCAAGTCAGAGAAAATCGAAAAAAAGAGAAAGCCAACCAAAGCGCAACCAGAGTTCTCCGCGGGGTGGAGCGCTAAGAAAGAGAAAGCGTTATCGCTATACGAAATGAAGCAGCGGCTAGCACACTAAGATAAACCACTTGGTTTAAAAAACTGCTTAGTGGCGTGTGATTTCAACACTATTCCAGAGGTATATGACAAAAATTGTGGGAGAGACCTCTATGTTCCTCAGCTTAAATCATTCTATGATTGTTTACAATTCTGTCATCTATTTTACATGAGGGCTAGAGGGTGGTCTTGGAGCAAGAAAAGTGTTGAGTCCAGGCGCATTATGGTACGACTGAGACTGAGTTGGGCAGGAGCAAGCGGTTGGATTGGCCTGACTCTTCAAGACCAAAGATACTCGGCTTCCTCTTCATCAAGTCACGAAATTCGACCCTTAGTTAGCAGCACCAAAACTAGAGCAGGCCCAAGACAAGCAAGAACAGTCAGTCAGCACCGATCAGGCAGGAAGCAGACAGTAAGCTAAGAATACTGGAAGAAGGTGGTCGCTCAGCCAAAGCCCTAGTTCAACCAGAACAGTAGGGAAAGCGGAAGAGGTCGCTCCGTAGCTTTGGTCGTCGCACTCTAATCCGCTTTAGAAGAAGCAGCTATTCTATTGCTTGGCTATAAAGCCTATAAGTAAGAACTCTGGGGAAGGAATCTGATCTGCAGATGAAGCAGAAGCAGGCAAAAGGCGAGCGCACAGCGAGGAATTTTCCATACTAGATCGACTCAACATTACCGAATCTACTCTGAGACTCTCTTCTCTTCATGGTTGGCTGTAAAAAAAGAGTCTCTTTAGTCCCCAACTCTATGGATTTTACTTTTTGGCCCCTGCTCTCGACGTTTGCTCGGGACGGGAGGCTATGAAATAGTTGAAAGCAGATGCAACATTAAAGAAAGTCAATCCAGTAGCCTTAAGTCGTACCGAACACTATGTCCTAATAGTAAGGGATTTCTTTCAACCCGGTGGTAAGCCGGTGGTACCCGGAGAAAACGTTGCCCGAAGGAAGGGACTAAACCCATCTGTTCAAGTAGTAGCCAAGTAGTACCGAAGGAGTATCTCCGAGTTAAGGAGTACCGAAGGGAAGGAAGAAAAACCAAGTGAAAGAAAGAGATCGCAATGGTCTAAGATATAGTCAGTGAACAATAACTCAGATCTGATGTCGGATCGAAACAAAAATGCAAAAAGACAACACAAACGTAAAAGATCGAACTCTAATTTAGTTACTAAGTGAGATGTTTTGCTACCTACAAAAGGTTGGTTCTTCCCCTACAACCCCTACCCCTCCAAGGCAGTACTCTTCATCGGCAAATCCGAATGTCTCGATCCGAGTTGAGACCCACCTACAGAAATTGATCCATCAACGGCTTTTTCTATAGTGGCAGGAAGTCTCCAACTCTTCGATATGCGCTAGCTAGGTAATCCCTTTACTTAATCTGATATGGGATCTCTTGCTACCAGAAAGGAACTGAACTGGCTTGCCCGGAAAGAATGGATTGCGACCCTTGGAGAGCTAATGGTACTGGACTGATAGCGCACTGATTGAACCGACCCCGGACGTACCACTGGGGAACCTGTGGCTGGAGAGAATCTCTCGCGATGGAGAAATGTCAAATGGGAAGCTCTATGGAGGCACACATCGTGTCGTTCGTCATCGAAATGGGACTGACTCGCTCGGGAACAGGCACAGGATTGAGGAACTTTCTGGCGTAACACACCCGTAATGGGGCAATCTGACTAGCTGGTCAAAACCCTTTCCGCAGTGTTTAAGTGGTGCTGGAAGGAATCAAGAGGGGAGGAGGAAAGCTGTACCAGGTGGAAGGAGAAGAGCTGATTGCTACTAAATCAGAACAAGCTTAGTTCTGCATGATGGCTCAATGGTGCATGGTCAACTCAGTAAACCTAACATCTCTGATCTCTGATCCAATTTCAACCCTACTGAACTCTTAAGAGTAGGTATTTCAAGAACCTAAGTCCTTACAAAAAAAAGAATCCATGATCACTATATACCCCCGAAGGTACTGAGCCCAAACATCTGAAGCCATACGGATACTCACATCTGCAAAAGGCTGAGATTGAGAATTGAGGAATTGCTGAAGAATTCACTGATACAATCCTCTACTAGCCCCTTTGCTTCACCTGTGCTGTTAGTGAAGAAGAAGGATGGGACATGGAGGATGTGCATTGAAACCAGGCAGCTGAATGCCAGTACAGTAAAGAAGAAATACCCAATTCCGGCACATAGATGCCCTATTGGATGAGTGGTGCTAAATATTACAGCAAGATTGACTTAAGATCTGGCTATCATCAGATCAGGATGAGAGAGGAAGACAAGCCCAAAACTTCATTCAGAACCCTGTAACTATGAATTCAATGTGATGCGGGCTTACAAATGCTCCTGCAACGTTTCAAGCACTCATGAATGATGTGTTCAAGCCCAGAAGATTTGTGTTGGTTTGATGATATACTTCTTGACAGTAAAACACTGAAGGAGCATCAACAGCACTTGCAGCTAACACTTTTTCTGCGGAATCAGCTACATGCTAAGATGAGCAAGTGTGAGTTTTGACTTTCAAAGGCGGAATATTAGGGGTAAAATGGAAAATAAGGTGGCAGATGCATTTAATAGGAGAAAGGCCGGAACATCTGTCCAGCTGGTCCAAGGTGTGCAAACCGCTTTGTGAAGGCCGACTGAGAATGAGGGACCTAGTAGTGTATTTCGAAGCCTTCTAGGCAAAGCTGCTTTGGCGTGCACTGAAAGGGCGTCTTCCTTTCCTATATTATACCAGAGGTGAGTGCATAATCTGGTGTAGAACGGAGGGGATATCCTAAGTTGATGTGCACAAGTGCTTCCTCTGATTGAAGTCGATTGCCTCAACCAATTTATTAGTACATCAACACAAGAAGTGGCGAATTGGGGATGGTACTACCTCAGTGAAACTGTGGGAAGATGGGTAGGTGGGGCCTCTCAACCAAGACATCGCGGTTGGCGAGTGGGGACTCTACTGAATTCTAGCATGGGTGTGGTAGATTACTGACGTGAAGCCGGACCTCTATGAGTGCTCTACATGGCCGGATCAAAGCTATTCTAAAAACTAGATCCATTGGAGTGGGAAGTACTCAAGATGTAGAAGAGGACTCAAGCAGGTTTGGTCCTCTTTCTCTGATGTGTTCTTAGAACCCACTACCCTCCCTCCTAAAAGACCATGTGACCATCGGATTCACCTCACGATAGTCAACCAGTGAATCAAAGGCCTTATAGGTATTCACACCACCGGATGAAATTGAAGCCATAATCAAGGAGTTACTCTAGAATGGTACTCTACAACCTAGTTCATGCCTCACCGGCTCTTCTTTACAAGAAGAAAGAAGGTTCGTGGCGCCTATGGATTATAGGCAACTCAATGCGCAAACCGTAAAAAAGAAATACCCGATACCGGTCATTGATGATCTTCTGGATGAGCTACACGGTTATACTGTGTACTCAACAATCGTTTTATCTATTCCCACATCGATTCACCAATCCTGGAACTCGTTATGGATAGAAGGTCCGTAGAAGTGAAAGTAGGACGACGGGAGAAAAGAGTAAGGAGTACCGGAAAAAGAAGATTTTGGACTTTCTGCCCACGAAGAAATAGTAGCATTTGAAACTGGAAAGATTTACTTTGGATAGTAAATCCCCAAGGAAGGGCTATAATCCAAACAAAGGAGGAGCTAGCGGACAGTTCGAATTTCAACGATTAGGGAGGGGAATGAAACACTTGTCTTTCACAATCAATTCTTTCTTTTTTTTATGTTTAGGACACGCGAAGCGAGAGCGAAACTCGCTATGAGGAGAAGACTCGGCAAGAGAGGTTTGAACAAGAGGAACTGCCGTCTAGTTGAGTTTGATCATTCTCTCTTTCTATCTCTCTTTCTTTCAAGAGCTGAATAAGGGCATATCCGCAAAGGAGAGAGAAATCGGACTTTCTTCTTTACCCCCCTCATTATTCAAGACGTGAATATAAAGTGTATTGTACTCCCTTGGATCTTTTCCGGGATCTTTACTCGTCGTTGATCAAGGAAGCTAGAAGGAAGATGGGTGGTAGGGTGAATGGACATTCGTATCCTCTCCGACTCGTCGGTTAGGAGAGTAGCGACCAAAAAGAAATCATTATACAGGATAACTGCTGTAGAGATAAAATGTAGGAAGGAGAAAGTTGGTTTCAATGAGTCATGTGAATTGTAGAAGAAATAGGTAAACAAGGCGGGTTAATATATATACGTTGAAAAGCAAGGGGATAAATTGAACGAAATGAAGAGCAATCCAGAATCCTATTTTGTATACTATAAGAAAAAGGCACTGAAAACTTGGAAACGGAAGATGTTGTAACTGATATGGGTAGTCACACATTAGGCAAAATGGTGTAGTGGTTGGGCCAGGTAGCTTCTTCTTTTGAACAGCATTTCATTCTGTTTTGGATGCTTTCTACTATGTTTCAAGTGATCAAAGAAGAGTTTATTTCCCACTACTCATATCACATCTTATGTGTTGATGCAAGCTGACTAAATCAATAAGATGGTATTCGTATTTGATTAGACAAGATGGTATTCTTCTTTATTCCGGAGCACAACAATCCGGATCTCTATCTTATAGCTTATCCTTCCTATTCTGTATGTATTACGGTCATGTCAAGTCAATGGTCTGTCTGCCCTGCAACCGGTCTTGAATGGCTTCAGTGAATTGTTTGCTGAGCCTACAGAGTGACCTCCTAGGAGGACAATAGACCACAAAATACCCTTACTACCAGGCACTAAACCTGTCAATCATTAGAGAAGGGACAGAGTTCAAGATAAGACTATCTTGCCTGTTTGGTAGAGAGAGTACCGGGTATTCCGATGGTTAAAGATTCAAGTCTTAGTGGCAAAGGGGGACAGCTTTGGCCTGCAACCGTTTCCACTTTACGGCCCACAGCTTGTGTTCTTCGGTATTAATTCGGTTTCTGTTTGTTTGGCTTGTCTCGTGCACCACCTGAATTGAATCATAGTAATGGGACTTTGGTAATCCAGTGATGAAGTCAATGCTGATAATGGACCATGCTTCATCAGGAATGGGTAGAGGATCGAAGAGGCCAGGGAGTTTTTAATGTTCTACCTTAGCTTGCTGACAGATTTGACACTTGTTGACAAAAGATTCCACTGATTGAAAGATTCCTGTCCAAGCAAATAGTGCCTTGATGCGGTGATAAGTAGCAGTAATGCCAGAGTGGGCACCAATACCACTGGCATGAAGTGCTTGCAAGATGTTTTTTTTCATTTAGAAGTTTGCACCAACCCATACTCTTCCTCTATATCGAATGACCCCATTATGCAATGAATATTTGCTATTCTTGTGAGTGCTCAGGACTGCCAATTCAGATAGTAAATTCTGGGTGAATGTGTCTTTGCTGTACCCTGCAACAATATCAGTGAGCCATTGTGGTTGACAGGAAGTAATGGCATTGAGTTCATCTGGCTCATGTAATCTAGATAGTGGTGCATCAGCTGCCCTATTCTCTGAGCCTTTTATTGGATGGTATATTGTAATCCCATGAGCTTGAGGAAAGGAAAGCTTTGTGCTGCATTGGTGTTTTAAGTCTTTGAGCAGTCAAATGAGCTAAGCTCCTGTGAATGAAACGCCTGTCCTGCTAAGCCCAAACTCTAATGTGCTTGACTTGGAAGTAGGCCACTCTTTCACTGTGAGGATCTTCTTTTAGTCTGTAGCCACCCCTTGCCCACTAATGACATGACCCAGGTATTCTATCTGTGGCTGAGCAAATGAACATTTATTCAACTTCACATATAGTTGATTCTGCTTCAGAAGGTCAAATACTTGCTGCAAATGGGTGACATGATCTTGCAAGGATTTGCTGTAGATTAAGATGTCATCAACAAAAACAAGTACACAAACCCTAGTCAGCTCAGCCAGAATTGTGTTCATAGCACTCTGGAGGGTGGGTGGTGCATTTGTGAGCCCAAATAGCCTAAAATTCATAGTGACGTGGGTCTTGAATGCCGTTTTGTATTCGTCTGCTTCATGTAATCTTATCTGATGGTAACCAACTCTCA
>NC_141876.1:10000-27500 GCF_056163025.1 Triticum urartu | reverse complement strand
TCAAGGCCTTCTTGCTTAGCATTATTCATCTCTTGCTCACTCAGGAGGACTTCAAAGTTCACAGTTTCATGGTCACAATATGATTTAAAATCCTGCACATTAATGGTTGCAGGTCAAGAATGTAACAGCATCTGAAATCAAAGCGAAAGAAAGGTATGTACCTCGAGAAACGGTGGTTCCTTGTTCTTGTGCTTGCTCTTTTCCTTTTGAATGTTCAGACAACTGGATACAAGGAAGTCTTTATAATCATATGTCCATCGGCGGATGGGAAGCTCAGTGATCCTAAGCTTGGTGTCAGAAACCTGCTCTATAACACCTGTCACGGTATATGCGGATCCAGATTCCTCTGAAGATCTCTTTTTCACGGAGCCCTGTCAGGGTAACGAACAAATATACTACATCAAAACCAATTGCTGAAATAAGGAGGGACACCGTCAGTGTAACAGAAATATGCTAGTAAAAGCACTTCTCACGGACCTTGAACCCCTTGTACCAGGGATCCATGGGTACAAGATTCTCCTTTTTAAGGAGCCTTTTCAGATTAGAAATAATGTCTCTTGGATTATAATTTGGAACAAACGTGCTCCATCCAGTGCCAATGCCTTCAGCTCCATTAACTAGAACCATGGGAATGATCGGCATATACCTTAAAATGTGGCATATTTTAGTTACAAAAAACAACATCCAACTGCAATCATGCAGGACGAATGTTTGAAGAGGTAGTAATATTACCAGCTGGGTTCAATTGACACCCCCTCCTCATGCAAATAGTTCAGAAGAACATCATCATCCTTTGGAAAAATTAAGCGGGCGATACGCGGCAACATAGTGCAGATGTACTTAGGAGTAGCAGCATCCTTGCCGCCCTAAAATGATTGGAAACAAAAACACACAAAAAACATGAGAACCATTACAAACAGAGGCATGATACTTGGCTTTTAACAAAGCTAACCAACCGAATTTCGGGTGCCAAACTGGCCACGAGGCTCCAGGAGACTAATATTATTGCTGCCAACAAAATCCTGAGCCATTCCTATGATTGTATGTGCGACACTGGTCTCACCATACTGGTACGCTGAGTGTTCTGACACGAAACCAACAAACTGTGACACCTGTAGCCAGCCAATAAAGGTAACAAATTTAGGAATGTGCATGAAGATTCCAAAATGCACAGATTCAAAAACTCTTTGGCAAACCTTTATTTCTTTAACCAAATGCCTCTTGAATGAGCAAAACATAACCTTCCTCTGTCCTCGTTTAAAGCCGTCAACGACTGAAGGTATTGACCGTTCAATGTCCGCCATCGAAAAGAGTATCAGCTCTTTGTGAATAAAATCACTGTACGTGATGCTTTTCTGATGTCGGTCAAGGCAAGTTCCAGGCTGCAATATATTATTTGTGTTACTATGAATACAGAATAAGAAGCCTGTATCAAACTTGGAAAATGATGCAAATATTTAACCTGGTAGTTGTACAGCCAATCCTTACGCTCACCGGTCTTGCCCTTGTCGAATGCCAATTCAATAGCTTCATCATCTTTTTCATCTGCCCAGTAAAAATCCTTCTTGTGATGCGCAATATCTTCAAAGTAATCCCGACATTCTTGAGCTGTGCTGGTTCCCAGCCCCTGTACCAGCCAGAAACCCATTAAGATCAAGTATAACCACAGCTATCTTTGTTATATACCTTTCCAGTAAAAGGGTCGAGGGGAGAACACCATCATGTGGCGAAACCACAATGCAATAACTCAATAAGCAAGGGGCAAAAGGCACACCTTGTAGTATTTGACACTCCATGCACTTGCATTTCCTCCCAAGTTCTTCCATGTTTCGTAGTCTGGCATTGAGTAAAATGACTTGACAGCTTCGCTCCTGATATTTGTTGCCTGGACAAATAAGAGCATTTTCTTTTACTGCGGCCGTATGAATGCTGTATATAAATAATCTGACTGATGAGAGAACACTATTTTTTCTGTATACCTTGACCATTGGAGTGATGAACTCAGACAAGAAGGAAGGAGCCTTTAGCAGAGATGGCCACTGAGAGTGGATAAAATTGATAAGCAAGCCTTTTTCGTGGTACCCATCACAGTCCTGAAGTATTCATCAGTTCAATCTAAGCCAAAAAACAACTTGAGTTTCATTAATTAACAAGAAATAGAGAAGCAATGCAAACCTGGTTTGTCATAATCATCAAATGACCATATCGCAGGTCTTTCGGGCTATCATAATCCTTGTCTAGTTGCAGACCTATTATTTCCATTAGACTCTGTAGCTCTCGGCTCTGCCTCAGCTGTGTGCTGGTTGCTCCTCTCGCATTTAACATAGTACACTGCCGCAGAGGGAACACGCCGTATTTGTCCCTTCCAACTACGGATAGACCAGCCATCTAACAAAAGCTTAATGCTTCAGTATGCGAAGCAAAACTTAAATACTATGGCAATTAATAGGGTCGTGTTACTCACCGCTAGAGCCTTTGCTGACTCTCCTTCAGTAAGGATCAAGGTGCACTGTTCAGATTCACTCCCACCAGCATCATTTGCATCCTCCAGCTTAGGGATGCGAAGAGGACCTGTCCCCTTGCTTCCGTCAGTCCTGTGTACCTCAGTGTTTGGTTCGGACTCGGCGCAAGAGAGGAGATTGCTCCCCATGATCAATTTAGACACTGCAAATACAAAGGGATGAGCAGTAGTGTTAGTTGTGCAAGCTCCACAACAGACAAATACAGGACACCAAAGTTAACATTCATCGCAATACCTGTCTTGAGGAACTCTTGGGGGAGGTGGCACTCGGGCCCAAAGGTCAATGCCTCTTTGGTCAGTGAATCAAATGCAGGGTTGTCAATGAGCGCATTAACAAATATCCATAGGCGGTCTTTTACTGTATGTGGTCCAATGTGGATGTGCTTCTTCTTGTTCACAACGCGCATCAGATGACTGGTAATTTGGTCTGTGACGTGGTTGACATGAGTTCCACCTCGTATGGTCGCAATCCCATTCACAAAACTGACCTGTAATCCAAACAAAATGTCAGAGGTATTACTGCCTGTCTGTCTGTCTATAACAACAAACTAGAAAAGCCTAATGAATACCTGAATTTTAATGTTATCTCTAAAACCACAAACCTTGGTAGCTTATTGTTATCTCTAAAACCACAAACCTTGGAAGCCTAATGAATACCTGCCACACTTACCTGCTGGAACTGGCCTTCACTTAGAGTGACGCACACCTCCCAGCAGTCGTTAACTTTCTTATATAATCTGAAAGGCCAAATTTGAATTTGGTCAGAACTGTCACAGAACATATGTAAGGATGTATGCTATCTCAAACCTTGGTAGCTCAATTCCTTCTTTGGAAGCAGAATCAATATACAGTTGCACGTAATCAGAGAAGCTTCTCACTGGCACCTTCTCGCCATTCAATTCGACAGTGACCTTTTTGCCAAGTGTGCCCGCCATATCAAGTACTCGCCTCTTCATCAGTGCGACAATGTCGGCATCGAGCTCGGTCATGTTGAATTTGGGGAGGTCGGGCTTGAAGGTAACTCTAGTCCAGTTGGCTGACTTGGCGCACTTGCGAGTCGTCGGTTTGGACCTCTTGCCCATGTTGTCATAGAAGGCCTGCAGAAGAAGGATTCAATGAGGAATGTCATGTCATGCATGTACTTGGTGATTTTGGGTGGCTGCGGGGTGTTTGGGTGCATAAACATGCTTGGTTGTGTACATAAAGATAATAATATACATATAAACCAAATGTCAGCAAAAAGGTAGACAAAAGAATGTTAAGTTTGCTCAAGACAATTATGATGAAACTCTTAACATTACAAAGTAATAACTCCGATCCCCAGGTGCAATAGAAAAGGCATAACAGCTTTCAGTGCATGACTGGCATATATACAATTAGCATTCATTAACTTGGATAACTAACTAAATGGCATATATATGAAGCATTCATTAACTTGGATAACTGACTAAATGGCATTATATGAAGCATTCATTCAACCAACACTTGGAGCCGCCCCTGTATGTATATGAAATAAAGCTACAGTAGTAGCCTGTCAAAACTGAAAACACGATCGAGCTCCTAAGACCTGACCTGCAGAGTAACAGCCATCTAAGGTAGATTTTGACCTGCTGGGTAACATCTAAGGTAGATTCATTGATTGATTTGTCACGGATGAAGACGTCTATCAACACACGCACACGCATCAATCATGGAAACCACAAAAAAAAGGGAATGGAGACAGACTAATAATAGTCGTCAGAGATGGACCTGCTTGTAGGATTTCTGTCGCAGGCGCCCGTCGGCGATCTCGATGACGAACTCGGTGGAGAACAAGTTGGGGAGCTTCGGGGCGAGGTCATCGGGGTCGTCGACGTTGGTGATGCGCCCGTAGATGAGCTCCGGAATGTACACGCCTTCCTCCTCCTCGTCGAGGCTGACTGGTGGCCCGCCTGCGGTGGTGTGCATCGAGATGCGGCAGGCCTGGACATCTATGTCCACTTTGAGCGTGGAGCCGACGGTGTGGTCGCGGTTCCTCCTCGCGGCGGTGAGGAGCGCGCCGTCCAAGAGCTGGTACAGCGCCGGGCTGTAGGAGACGGCGCGGCGCACCATCGCTCCGTCCTCGTACACCCACAGCGTACGGGTTTGCCTCGCGACCGAGCCCAGAAATCGCTCGGGCAGCTCCAGGACGAGGGCGCGCAGCATCTCCGATCGTGGAACGGTGGCCATGGCTAGGGTTTGTGTGTGGATCGGAGCGGATGGGGAACTCGGGGGAGCTCCCACTGCCTGCCACTGGGAAAGCAAGGGGGGTGGGGAACTTGGGGGAGCTGAAATTACGCTCCCACTGCCACTGCCACTGCCACTGATAACAATACTAGCACGGAATAGCTAGCCAAACGGCGGGCCCGGCCCATCATAATCGTGCACGGCACGGACCGGCCCATTTGGCCAGCTATACTTACTTTTTTTTTTTGCATGGAATACATCCTTTCCTTTCCTTGTCTTTTTTCTTTGTTTGCGGCAATCCTTCCTTTCCTTGGCCCAGTTCTTTTCAGCTCATGATTCTCCAGAATCTGATTCTAGAAAACTGCTCACAAGAATCAGCTGCCAAGAGAATCAGTCGTCCAGTTCTTTTCTAGATTATGATATGTGATTGTTCTATGAGTTGTGTCCTAAAATGTCTGTAATACCCCTAGACTGAAATTGTGTGCACAAGAACAAAGAAAAACTGCAGAAAATTGAGAGAGGATCGATGTAGAGGAGCTATTTCTGCACTGGCAATGACGAGCTCGATCCTCCAGTGCGTGGTACCCGCGGCGGAGTGAGGTCCTAGATCGAGGTCGCGATAGCGGGGCGAGAGATGGCGCCGGCGGCGAGTGGGGAGAGGCGGCGACACATCGACGTTAGCCGGCGACGCGGGCTTGGGCGGGGCCGGACAGGACGGGGCGGGGCGCCAGCGGATGGGATGGAGCTTAGCACTGACGGACGGAGCGGGGCGGGGTCGGGGTCGGCCGCCGCCGGCGCGAACCCTAGCCTCGCGGGGATCGAGCGAAGAGAAACAAGAGAGGAGAGGAGAAACAGGTTGGGCCCGAGAGAGAACCGGAGTGGCATTTGACCCGTAAATAACAAGTCAAATAGGGGTATTCCACGAGGACGAATCGTTTTCTTTTGCGGAGCAGCCCACAATCGCCAGAATCGTCCATATATGGCGATTCTCAAATACACTACTGATTCTGACGATTCTCAGATGATTCCTGAGGAAGAGACGAGTTCTTTTACGATTTTGATTCCTGGGACCGTGATTCTCTACAATCGACCGAAAAGAACTGGCCCCTTGTCTCCAATCCAACAAAGACTACGAAATACGTACAGTATAGTACTCACTGTGACTCCACCTGCCAGCGAGACGGGTGAAACGTTTTTTTAATATCAGTACAGACGCAAGCGCTCATACATACGCGCATACACTCACACCTATGAACGCACACCCTACCCCCACAAGACTGAAGCCACGGCGTGCACGACCAAAGCGTGAAGCGCTGGCCAATGGGCCATATGCGGCTGCCTCCACGAGTGTGAGGAGGGTATCGTGTAATCTTCTGCTACTAGATCGGCAACGCGCCTTCCAACACGTGGTCAAGCGATTAAAGATCAAGCATTAGTGAGAAAGCAAGTTTAGCAAATTTATTCAACATAAAAACTGATTTTCTTGTTCAAGATAAATGTTTTCGCAAGACAAATATTTAAATTTATCCGCGTTGGCATTTTAGGTGCGGGCGTGCCAGTATACGAGTGTATACAAATAAAAAAATAAAAATAAACACACATAATGATGCAGAGAAAACTTGTAAATCTTTATTGCTGAAGATATACAAATCTCATTTTACATGCTCTTGGTGTAGCATCTGACATACAAAAGACAATTGCATAATTCTCGACTCCTAGGGCCTCGAAGGGATCCCTAGTTAATTACATTCATAGCATATCTATGAAAGACCTCCGATTAAACTGCCTCAAACGGTCATCATCATTATCAAACTCATGGCTTCTGTCTTCAAGGCAAAAAGAATATGCAAGTGCTCCAAGACAAAAAATAATCTCGCCATGACAAAAACTTATGGATTCATGCATCAACCAAACATGGGATGTAGATCAAGTCTCAAGGATAAAATTAAATGGATAGTTCGGCCTCGTCGGTCACGAACATCATGTATCCTGCCTCGTCGGTCAGGAAATGTATGTGAGTTCCGGCCTCGTCGGTCGCGGAAAAAAGTGATCTCAGCGTGGACTTGAAGATGAACCCTTATTTGATTGAGAAACATGCTTCTGCAAAAATTTGTCAATGGCCTCTTGTTTATTCCGGAGTAGATGGCTGTGTCCTTATTATTCTCACAATAATATCATCACCCATTACATCATACGATCTACTTGGCTTTATTAGTGACCCCTGATGCTTCGCATGTGATGGCTCATGATGCTGATTTTTGCTTATGTATGTTGCTGCGCTGCTGTTCCCTAGGGCCTAACTTTGTATGCCACCCCAAATGCAATATTACAAAAGATGTTGCTGATGAATTTGATGCGTCCGTGGCGACGATTTGATCACCATGTAGAGCCGCGAGACGCCATAAACTTTTCTTTCTTTTGATTCTCAGATCTGATAATGAAACTTCCGCGGCGGCGATTAGATCGCCGTGTAGAGCCGCAAGACGCTAACTTCTTTTTGTTTTCTTTTTTATACGGACCAAACCATAAAAACATTCGTGACGACAATTTGATCGCCAGGTAGAGTCGTGGAAGGCAATGCCTCTTTTTCTCGTACCGGACCATGAAACACCTGCGGCGACGATTAAATCGCCATGTAGAGCCTCTAGATGCTAGCAAACTCTTTCTGTAGATCGGGTTGTAAAACGTCCGTGGCGACGATTAGATCGTCATGTAGAGCCACGAGACGCCGCTGAATTCTTTTCGTGGATCAAACAATGAAACGTCCGCGGCGACGATTAGATCGCCATGTAGAGCCACGAGACGCCGCTGAATTCTTTTCATGGATCGAACAATGAAACGTCCGCGGCGATGATTAGATCGTCATGTAGAGCCACGAGACGCCGCTGAATTCTTTTCGTGGATCAAACAATGAAACGTCCGCGGCGACGATTAGATCGCCATGTAGAGCCACGAGACGCCGCTGAATTCTTTTCATGGATCGAACAATGAAACGTCCGCGGCGATGATTAGATCGTCATGTAGAGCCACGAGACGCCGCTGAATTCTTTTCGTGGATCAAACAATGAAACGTCCGCGGCGACGATTAGATCGCCATGTAGAGCCACGAGACGCCGCTGAATTCTTTTCATGGATCGAACAATGAAACGTCCGCGGCGATGATTAGATCGTCATGTAGAGCCACGAGACGCCAACTTTGTCGTAGATCAAACGATGAGACATCCACGACGACGAATAGATCGCCATGTAGAGCCGCGGGACACCGCCGGTTTTTATTGTAGATCAAGCGATGAGACATCCACGGCGACGATTAGATCCGCGAGATGCCACAAAAAGAAATGAACAAAGAGAAGAAAAGTAAATAAAATAAATAAGTGATCATATGCAACCTTCATATGATTTACTCACCATATGGCTGTGCCATCGACGCCGACCACGGAGGGAAACGCCAGACGAGAAATGATGTGTGTATGTGTGAGTGCTGAGATGGAGATGATACGAAGTGTGTGTGTGTATGCGTGTGTGTGGGCGAGTGGTACAGTGAATGGTGGTGAGATGAGCGTGTAAATGGTGCGTGCGTTGTGAGTGAACTGAACCTCTTTCGCAGTCATTGGAGCAGCCTTTTTATAGCATCGTCTCCACCGGCTAGCTATGCGAATAGATAGGAAGATAAGCACGGGAGATTAGCGTCGTCGCCGCTGCCGTTAGTAACAATTAAACAAATCTTATCTCCAATCTCTCGGCGTTGTTGAACTAAAAAGCAACAAACTCCTTGGCCAATACTTATCTCTTCGTGGATTTAGTCAAGCCCAACGGATCGATTTTCTCTATCACTAGCGACCACGGACCTTGGTTTTGTACCAACATCAACACGTCCAACTAGCAGCAGGCCTGTATAAGATTTTACTACTTCAACACACCAAACGTTTGCCTGGATAGTTGTTGACCGGTTGAACCGTGCATGCACACACGATTTATTCCATTAGCAAACTGGTTGATCGGCCACTACTAAATCCTTTTGATCAACCAAATGCATGCGTTAACGTGACTAGGCCTGAAAATTCATAACCATAATATGTTTTCCCCTTTGAAGATCACCAACTATTTATTTATGAGAGAAATTTGATTTTTTTATCATCAATTATATACTCATTGACATGATCTGACGAGGGTCTGCTCATAGCAGATAATCAAATATATATGCGCATCACATGGCAAAAAATGGAGTCAAACAATAAAAAAATCATCATTCACTCTGCACCACAATCAAGTTCAGCACGGTTATGAGATTATAAAATCTAATCTATCACAAAAGCAAGCAACATTGAGTTCAGTACAGTCAAGATATTACAAAATATAATTAGCTGACATTAAGTTCAGTACTAATAGCATGAATATAAGAGAGTAAAAGCCAGACAGAGTGTGGCAGCGAGACGGTAAAACTACGAAGCCTAATTAGCAATACTAATAGTAGCTTGGTTCAACTACCTTGTCGATTAACTCCATGGGTGCCATTTCATAACCTAGTGTAAGTAGTTCATGGGATAGATGATCATCACATAATGTTTTTTTATTGTGGCCCTCTTATCCATACCCATCATCATTCCAACTTGTCTCTCAGCATCTCCAGTGCCGAGTCTGGTCATCATGTCTTCAATTGGTTAGTTAAGATGGTCCTTCTGATTGTCTTTTGTAAAGCGACAGGAGAAGTACTGAAAAAGGAAACATGCATTGGTCACGGTCAGGTATTATGATATGTTCCTATTTATAAGATGCATATTTAGAGTTCTTAGCATCTCCCGGAGCGACAAATGCCATGTTCATCTCACGAACATAGTATTTTATGGCAGGGCTGGTTGAACAAATAAAAAGTTCAAGTCGCTTGATTGCACACAGGGAAATGTCCAGTTCTAGACCAGAGGAACCACCTCACCCTCGCCCTAAACCAGAGGAATCACAGAATTTTCCCAAATTAGGTCCACATATATAACATCTGGTATAGAATTTGCCGTAAAACCTACCATTCGCGAATTGAAAACAAAGGACGCCCAAAAACTCCTCGATAACTACCTCTTCTATGGCATGATCAAAATAACTTTTTGCTATTCGAACCATCCTTAAAAAATGTCGTTCACGGAATTTTCCCAAATTAGGTTCCCACATATGACATCTGGTATAGAATTTGCCCTAAAAACCTACCATTCGCGACTCGAAAACAAAGGTCGCCCTAGAACTCCTCGATAACTGCCTCTTCCCTGGCATGATCAAAATAACTTTTTGCTATTCAAACCATCCTTAAAAAATGTCGTTCACAGAATTTTCCCAAACTAGGTCCACATATATGGCATCGGGTATAGAATTTGCCCTAAAACCTACCATTCGCGAATCAAAAACAAAGGATGCTCAACAACTCCTCGATAACTACCTCTTCTCTTGCATGATCAAAATAACTTTTTGCTATTCAAACCATCCTTAAAACATGTCGTTCACGGAATTTTCCCAAATTAGGTCCCCATATATGACATCTGTATAGAATTTGCCCTAAAACCTACCATTTGCGAATCAAAAACGAAGGACGCCCAAGAACTCCTCGATACTACCTCTTCCCTGGCATGACCAAAATAACTTTTTGTTATTATAATCATCCTTAAAAAATGTTGTTCACAGAATTTTCCCAAATTAGGTCCCCATATATGACATCTTGTATAGAATTTGCCCTAAAACCTACCATTCGCGGATCGAAAACAAAGGTCGCCCAAGAACTCCTCGATAACTACCTCTTCTCTTGCATGATCAAATAACTTTTTGCTATTCAAACCATCCTTAAAAAATGTCGTTCACGGAATTTTCCCATATTAGGTCCCCATATATGACATCTAGTAGAGAATTTGCCCTAAAACCTACCATGCGCGAATCAAAAACAAAGGACGCTCAACAACTCCTCGATAACTACCTCTTCTCTGACATGATCAAAATAAATTTTTGCTATTCAAACCATCCTTTAAAAATTCCGTTCGCGGAATTTTCCCAAATTAGGTCCCCATATATGACATATGGTATAGAATTTGCCCTAAAACCTACCATTCGCGAATCAAAAACAAAGGACGCTCAACAACTCCTCGATAACTACCTCTTATCGGGCATGATCAAAATAACTTTTTGCTATTCAAACCATCCTTAAAAATGCCGTTCATGGAATTTTCCCAAATTAGGTCCCCATATATGACATCTGGTAGAGAATTTTCCCTAAAACCTACCATTCGCGAATCGGAAACAAAGGTCGCCCAAGAACTCCTCAAAAACTACCTCTTCTCTGGCATGATCAAACTAACTTTTTGCTATTCATACCATCCTTAAGAAATGTCATTCACGTAATGTTCCCAAATTAGGTCCCCATATATGACATATGGTAGAGAATTTGCCTAAAACCTACCATTCGCGAATCAAAAACAAAGGACGCCACAGAACTCCTCGATAACTACCTCTTCTCTGGCATGATCAAAATAACTTTTTGCTATTCAAACCTTCCTTAAAAAATGCCGTTCATAGAATTTTCCCAAAGTAGGTCTCCATATATGACATCTGGTATAGAATTTGCCCTAAAACCTATCATTCGCGAATCGTAAACAAAGGACACCCAAGAACTCCTCGATAACTACCTCTTCTCTGGCATGATCAAAATAACTTTTTGCAATTCAAGCCATCCTTAAAAAATGTCATTCACGGAATTTTCCCAAATATATGACATATGGTAGAGAATTTGCCCTAAAACCTACCATTCGCGACTCAAAAACAATGGTCGCCCAAGAACTCCTCGATAACTACCTCTTCTCTGGCATGACCAAAATAACTTTTTGCTATTCAAACCATCCTTAAAAAATGTCATTCACATAATTTTCCTATATTACGTCCCGATATATGACATCTGGTATAGAATTTGCCCTAAAACGTGCCATTCACAACTCAAAAACAAATGTCGCCCAAGAACTACTCGATAACTACCTCTTCCCTGGCATGGTCAAAATAAAATTTTGCTATTCAAAGCATCCTTAAAAAAATTCGTTCACAGAATTTCCCCAAATTAGGTCGCCATATACGACATCTGGTAGAGAATTTGACCTAAAACCTAGCATTCGCGACTCGTAAACAAAGGTCGCCCAAGAACTCCTCGATAACTACCTCTTCTCTGGCATGACCAAAATAACTATTTGCTATACAAACCATCCTTAAAAATGTCGTTCACAGAATTTTCCCAAATTAGGTTCCCATATATGACATCTGGTATAGAATTTGCCCTAAAACCTGTCATTCGCAACTCAAAAACAAAGGTCGCCCAAGAACTACTCGATTACAACATCTTCCCTAGTATGATCAAAATAACTTTTTGCTATTCAAACAATCCTTAAGAAATGTCGTTCACAGAATTTTGCCAAATTAGGTCCCCATATATGACATCTGGTGGAGAATTTGCCCTAAAACCTACCATTCGCGACTCAAAAACAAAGCTCGCCCAAGAACTCCTCGATAACTACCTCTTCTCTAACATGACCAAAATAAGTTTTTGCTATTCAAATCATCCTTAAAAAATGTCGTTCACGGAATTTTCCCAAATTAGGTCCCCATATATGACAGTTGGTATAGAATTTGCCCTAAAACCTGCCATTCGCAACTCGAAAACAAAGGTCGCCCAAGAACTACTCGATAACTACCTCTTCCTTGGCATGATCAAAAATAAATTTTTGCTATTCGAACCATCCTTAAAAAATGTCGTTCACATAACTTTCCCAAGCTAGATGATCCCCCGCGCGTTGCTGCAGAAATTCAAGATAACTAAGAGAGCTTGGACGTTGAGAAACACGCACCTACATAAGGCTCTCGCCAACTGATTACTTGAACGTTTGCTGGTATGCTCCTTGGATGTTGCCTACCCTGTATGTGCTTTTCTAGTTATGTACAATCTTGAGTGTGAGTGACATTCTGCAGTTGTTATGATGGCATGGATACATGTGTCCTCTCCTTTACTACACCTCTCAATGGTGTATGACCAATCGACAACATGGGAAAAATTTAGAAACTACTATGATAGTTAACATGGCATTCAATAATGGCGATAACACGTGAAATGCATAAGATGACATTGAAGATAAAGGGCACGTAAAATTCAAGTATAATCTAGAACATAGAACATAATAGGACTGAATTAATGATGTCTGTAAGTCTACTTGGCTTGGAAGCAATTTATTATCATAATTGTGTTGTGCAATCCTATGCCCAGAAGCTCGAAGAAGAACACAATCTTAGGACTCAAGCATGGAGACTGAAAGAGCCTCACTTGACATAAATTTCATAAATCGCTGATTTGAAGGCTAGATATCCTACTAACTTCCTATGTATAAAACAGCTTGACAATGAGGAAAAAGGAAACCTCTAACATTTAACATGTATGGTTACAGAATTCATGCTACGAAAATAATTTTTGCTTCCTTATATTCTTTTTCGAAAAGAGTGAGAGACCCTCGACCTCTACATGGAGTAATGCACACGGCATATATTATTAAAGTTATAGATTGTTACACGGTCAACAATAGTCTTTAAACCAGAGATTCCAACAAAATTTTATATGTGTTATTGGTCAAGTGTAGGATTAGCATCCTTTTCTGGTTGGTTGTGAAACACTTTGGTTTACTCTCAGGTTTTGTTTTATGTAGGAGTTTGTGAGTAAAATTCTGAACTTTGGTCGTTCCTATACTCTTTTTCACTAATGAGTAACCCGAGTTAATCATGAAGCTTTACTTATATTACTAGGCAAGTAGTAGTCTTCTAGTCAAAGGACAGAGCATGTATATTAGTGGTGGGTGATGTTGCTACATTAATTATGTTTTGTATGTATGTTACTAATGCACATGCTCATGTGAATGATCCTGATTTTGGTTATCTTGCATGTGGAGCCTAATGCACAATAAGATAGTGGAGCATCACAGCAAGTATGCAGGCTGCGGGAAGATAGGGAGAAACCAAGGGAGGCCACGGATCTGGTTGCCCCCTTCCTTTGGATTTTGCCGGATCTGCTCCCCTTCCTGATTTGCCTGAATCTGATCCCCTCTGCTTCAGTCCAGCAGCGAAGACCAGCACGTTGGTGATTGACCGCATGCATGCATGCACAGGTATAAATCCATCCTCCCCTCCCCTTCTCTTATATTTTCTCCTTATTTCCGATCTAACCATCAAGTTTCCTTCCTTTGTTCCCATCTAAGCAGACCCATGGACCAGGATGACCTCACACATGGTTGAGCTCAACGGAACAACATTGCTTTGGTGTGGGGCCAACCACCACGTCGTGTACGTCCACTTCTAGCTCGTGTAAGCCAAGCAACACCCCCATCCCCATGCTCGTTTCAGTTTTCAGAGCCTCTTTTTTTGTTTGGTGTACTGATGATGCTTCTCTTCTCTTCTCCATGGGGATGGGGGGATCCTCAACACGCAACAAAAAGGCATCTCAAGGGAGCGAGAGGGGATTTTATCACTGCTATATTGAGTACTCCACTTCCAATCCATGGACCAAGACGACATCCAGCCAGCCCCGCACTAGGTTGTTCACTGCTTTGCCCTCCCCTCCCTACCTTAATTGCATATTTGCTATTGCGTTATGCCTTGCTTCTGCTTGATGATTTGCAACCTATATGTAAAAGAAGGCATGATAAAATACAGTTTCGAGTGGGATGTGGTACCACTTCACTCTTACCAGGCATGAGTTTTTCTGGAACTTGAGTATTATGAAATATAAATGTAGAAACATATTCACATCAGGTGATTAGCTTTAAATGGCAACCATTGTTTTTTTATAGATGGTGGGCTGGGAACATGATGAAAATAGAGTTTGCGATGGCAAATGGCATTTTGCCAACTGTGGAAGATTAAAGTAACTATTTAGTAGACATGCATACCTTGAAACTGCTTGAAATATAGATTTTGTTTTAAAATGTCAACAATCAACCAATTAAATTAACTGTGAAATTATATTTGTGAGAGATGATGTTTTCTCCGACCTTGTTCATTTCTTGACTCGTGACTTGGATGCTGCGGAACATCTGATTCGTGCCTTCTTTTTGCATGTTGCTCAGACCTGATTTCTTCATCTCTGTGTGTGTCCTGATTGCATCTTTTGTGCAAATACCTGATTGCCTATGGATGGCTTACAGTGCCTATAATGCACTTGATATGAGCATTGGTGCCAGCGTGCAGTAGACTTTTTTGTACCCAAACCATCAGTAACAAAGTTCCTTCACGGATAACCATGAGGAGTGAACTTGGCAAGATTACCCTTGACAAGACATTCGAGGAGAGGGACACGCTCAACTACAACATCGTGGTATAATTAACTTCTCTTTGATGCGTAAGCTGCGTGCTTATGCTCACTTCAGTAAGCGACACGTAAGAATCCGACGTTGTGTCATTCTTAAAGTGAACTGCTTGAGATACTTTCTATTTGTTACCAATGTTGAAGTGATATGGTTGTTCTTCTTAACTTGCTAAGTTACTTGTGTCTGAAGAGTTACTTCAACTACCATTGAAACATCAACTTGATCAATCATTTCTGCTGTTCTCAGCAAAGCTTTGCATATTCCACAATACAGAAAGGTGCCATACTCCTCCTGTTCAACCTAAGCAACAGCACTGGGTACAACGTGACCCTCTAGAACGACCTCAAGTCCTCAACCTGAACTTCAAAAAAAGAAGCGGCCACTAGAGGCGCAGCGGCGGCCTCAAAAGAGCGGTGTCATGGCTGGGAAGCAAGCCGTCGAGCGAGAGCACAAAGAGGAATGAGTACCATCTAAACGCCAAGGGCGGCGACCACGAGAGTAGGACGATGCTGCTGAACGGTGTCCAGCTAGAGCTGGCAGGCGATGGCTGCGTCCCGGTCCTGAACCTCGTGCCGTCCGCCGTGGATTCGATCATGCACCTGGCCCCGAGGTCAATTGCGTTTGTGGTCCTACCGAGGTTCGAGGCCAAGGCCTGTTCTCGAGGGAAGAAGGTTCTTTTGTTCCTTTTGTGGTGTAATATAGAAGCCAATACATGAGGAAAATAAGCAGAAGGACATCACAAGGGCATTTTTACTTATCCTAAATCTTCTTCCCTGTTGAGAGAATCCTGACTTCAAATTAATAAAAAGAAAAAATGTCTCATGACCGAACAACAAATCATAGTACAAGTAGGAAAGTGAAAGGGGCACACCCCATATGACACCGCCCCAACTTCCTGTCAGGAGACGCACCTAGGGTGCGCCCCAACTATACCTGGCCATGGGAAGCCCGGCCCGAAAAAGCCCGACCTGGCCCGGCCCGACGTTGCTCCCTGGTCGGGCTCGGGCCTAGATTTTGAGCCCGATGGCCAGGCCGGGCCCGTCATTTTTGCACTTTTTTGAAGGTCGGGCCGGGCCGGCCCAGAGCCTGACGGGCTTTTACGTGTTCGGGCCCAGAAACAGGCCCGATGGCTGGGCCGGGCCGGGCCCGGGCCTGGCAAGCCCCGGCCCGGCCTGAGGTATGGCCAGGTATAGCCCCAACCACTAGTGAGCCACCAAAAAGCCTTATCAATTCCTCACGCTAGGGTTTACCTCCTCTCAGGGCGATCTTGATCGCCGCCGTTGAGAATCTGACTTCCCTGTCTCCGCCGCGATCTCCTATCCTCTCTCGCTCGGGGATGCTGTTGTGCTCATCAGCCTAAGGAGGGCAAGGGGAAGAGGAGGTCCTAGGGCATCTGCAAGGCCCGAGTCGTTCTGATCGGGTTAGGATTCGACAAATCATGGCATCAGGCGGGGTGTCAGGATCTCGTTCGAGTGGATCAGTGGAGACTGACGATGTAACAACCCTGAATAAGGAGCTCGGCCTTCGAGAAGAGGATCTCGATGATGTGGTTTTTGACGAGAAGGAGATTCCAGTCGAGGCGGCGCGCTGGATAGCTTTGGCCAGGGTGCACTCGCCAAGACATGTAGTCAGTTTTGGTTCTTCAGAAACATGAGAGCCGCGTGGGATCTTGCCCAAGAAGTTCAGTTCAAGCCCTTGGAGGATAATCTCTATATTGTGCAATTTTCCTATTTGGGGGACTGGGAAAGTGTAACGAGGGACGGCCCGTGGCACTTCCGAGGAGATGCACTCATCCTCAAGCCTTATGATGGATTGACAAAGCCATCTACAGTGCAGCTCGACACCATAGAAATTTGGGTTCAGATTTATGATGTACCTCCACTGTATGCTCATCTGGTCCCGTCACTAGCAGCAAAGGTTGGCGAAGTAATCTATGCCGAACCCCAATCGCAAGACTTTGCTGGCAACTTTCATAGAGTTTGGGTCCGGATCAAGGTTGATAAGCCTCTGAAGAACACAGTTTCTATGATACGAGAGGGGAAGCGCCAGATATACAGGATTAAGTATGAGAAACTACCGGACTAGTGTGCGGTCTGTGGTATGTTGGGGCATTAGTTCAAAGAGCATGGTGATGGTATACATCCTCCGTCTGCGTTGATCTTTAAAGATCTAAGAGCCTCGCGGGTCATGAGGATGGGACAAGGCCCAGGAGGGGGCCGTGGTAGAAGAGGAGGACGGAGGGGAGGCCGTGGCGGCCGGGGAGCAAACCCCCGTTCGGAACAGGAGGACGGTTATGTTGGGAAGGACCAAGTGAGCTCTGAATCTAATGCCGCCATGGAAGATGCTGACAGTAACAGAAAGAGGGCACATCATATGAAGCACTCGGTGAACAATGAAGCAAACAGTTCGGATT